>NW_019398212.1:0-20272 GCF_000591075.1 Eurytemora carolleeae
ATAAAATACCTTTTTCAATCTAAGTTGTTTAGTTGTTTATTCGACAGAAGTTCATATCATACTGTATAGTAGTAGAGTCGAGCAGGCCTTAATATAACCTTCAATATCTGCACAGTGCAAGACTATGCTGATAATTTCAGGCCTATATACTGGTCTACACGAGCTACCCTATATTTTTACATAATTACATATATTTTTATATATCTTGAAATAAATATCTTCTCGCACCTTTTGTAATAACTTTAAAAGGTCGTCCTTTAATTCGCATTTTTAACGAAACTTTCTGTGATGTTTTTTCTTTAATGGTGAATATTTTGAAACAAAATCCCCCTAAATCAATTGAAGAGTAAGATTAATACATTAATTTATGCGATATTATTTCTTTGCCTAAGATTAAACAGAAGACGACATTTACAAAAAATTATTTACCGTTTATAATATTGGAAATTTCTGGTCCCCTCTCTTCTTCATTGCCTAAAATCCCATTCCATTGAACCTCAGAAAAATATTTGACGACATCTGAAATTTTCACTAACAATTATTGGCTATTTTTTAATACATTAGAGATGCGTAACTTTATAACAAATTCAGCTATAATTCACCAGACGATCCTCATATCCAACAAATGATTAATTAGATTGTAAAATACTTATCAATATCATTAATTTTAGTTAGTTTTTAGCATAAAACATTCACAATTGTGTTAAATATCTAAGGTTTTAATGTCGATCGTTAGACTCTCAAACAACCAAAATAACCAATCGTCAAAATACAGCTGTACAGGCGACAACAATAGTTGGATAAATTTCCAACGCCTCGTCTTTATAATTTGCAAAGTCTTTGAGTAAAACCAAAAGTTTTAGCATTAATCTTAAGATATCCACCATTCTAAAGTTTATAGCTCAGAGAACTCCGCTAAACTTCTTTTTGAAGTACCATGGAGTCACAAACACAAACAATTAAACCAATGGATCCAATTTATCCAATGCATCCATTGAAATACAATTCTACTTTCCAATGTTTGTTTTCGGTATTTTCTGTTTTTTCATAAGTTACAACACTCAAAAATATCAAAACCCATTAAAACATCAAAACAATACAAAAATATTATTCAATGAAGAAAACTTTACGAAAGTCGCTATGTTAGAGCATGTGCGTTTTTACTCTGCGCTTTTTAAAATTTTTTTATGAGCGATTATTTTCGTTCGTTAAGGATTTTTAAGGCTACTTAGATTAGTACAGATTTTTTCGACTCACGCAAAATAAATCATAACTTCTTATCCTCACATCTATGCATTAAATTCATAATTAAACTATCAATTTCATCACTGTATATTATAATTTGTTTTTTTTGTCCTTAAGTTCTAAATTTTTCGAAGAAAATTATTGTAAGGAAGTATTTGTAATTTTACTTTTGAATGAATAGACGAAAAAAATATTTTGACTTTTGCACTTCGAATTTTTTTAAAGAGTGCTCTTTGATCAGGCTTATGCACTTATTTCTGAATGAAGCAGACAAATATAACCTTT
Source organism: Eurytemora carolleeae (assembly GCF_000591075.1). Lineage (NCBI taxonomy): Eukaryota > Metazoa > Arthropoda > Copepoda > Calanoida > Temoridae > Eurytemora > Eurytemora carolleeae. Next base: position 1,531 of record NW_019398212.1, read on the forward strand.
GAAAATAAAAATCTGAAATGTGTGCCTGCCCTGTGCAGGGTTGGTTACATGAATATGTATATTTACTGATATATAAATTAATTCCTGAAATATTACTCGTTTTTTTTATGGCCAAAATATCAATGTTCACAATGAAGATTATTCATCTATCTTTAATTAGTTTTTATAGAATTGGAAATTTCCGTTCTTGATCCATTAGAACCTAATTTAACATGTCATTAGAACCTAATTTAATATGTCATGAGATGTTTACTCAAAGGGACTGCACGGAAAATTTCATGTGGCCTTCCATGCAAGAATACCAATGCCCGATTCACAACGGTACCCTTGAAAATTTCTTCTAACTGAAAATGTGGATGATAACGTCGTTTTTCTGACTCAAAAAATGTGTTTTTTTAGCTGTGAATTTCTCCATTGTTGAAGAGAAACCACAAATGTAGTTAAACTTTTCAAATAAAAAAACAGATTGATTGATTTATACTTGATCAGACAAAGCTTTTAAGGGTACCGTTGTAAATTGGACATTGCCATCTCGGCATGTAGGGTCACTTGAAATTACGGTTACAGTCCCTTTAGGTTACTACAATTTACGTTGAGTTTTTGTGCAAAAAGAAGGCATAGATAGTGAACAAGACGTTTAGATCTAATATAAGGTTAATTAAACCAAAACAAAACTTAAGTAGAATTAGTTTACCGCACATTATCTGGTAAACTCGGTTAGAAAATAAATCCCACGGAGGCCTCCTCTATGGACCCCCCGCCTCCTCCCTTCTCCTGAGTCCTCCACATCTGTAAAAAAAGCCTCCATATGAGAAATGCAATCATTCTTCAGACGCTCTTTAGACTCCGTCAAACAAAGTCGCATCCATAATATGGCTCCGATAACTTTTTAAAAATTATTTTGAAAAAAAATATAATGATAATGATAACCATAACAGTTATAATATATAAGAATCATTAAATTACAGAAATAATAACAATAACAATAACTGTGAATAAAATAACCAATATAAAATAATTCTAATTTAATAACAAGAACAAATTAAAATTACTAACTATGTCTTTTATTGAAGTGTTCGCTACTTTTTCTTGATTTGCTGGTCAAAAATTTAACAAGTTTATTAAATTCAAAAATCTAATTATGAGAGCAAAAGTCATTAATATAGATACTAAAATTTCATCAAATATAAAAAAAATGATTTTTGAAAACATAAGTTTAAAAATTTGACTTTTAAATGCACTTTAATAGTACAAACAATAATATGAATGCCTTTAGTTTAAACTTAAAGTGGGAAACCATTCCTTAAATGTTTTCATGAATGCCTGGATTAAGTTTCACCATATAAACTCAGATCCCATTCACACTGCTCTCTATTCAAATTTTAAAATTTTTCATTTCCAGAAATAGAAATATAGAAATATAGAAATGAACGAGTCCTTTAACCAAACCCTGGAGGACTCTGTGCTCGGTGAACAAGGACTAAATGTGTCTCCGGCTCTTGAAGAAATTGCAGCGTCCTTTAACAAGTAAAAAATATTTTTTACCATATAGTTGAAAAAAAAATATTTTATGTGTCAACTTACAGCTTGCAAAGAAAATTATTAACAATTACAAGCATAAGAATAAGTTCGTCTTCATTAATCAGTCGAAGGTTTAAATGGTACTGTTGTGAATCGGAAACTCTCCTTTACAAATGTCACTTGAAATTACTCCCACTGTCCCTCTAATATGCTTCTTGTGTTAGGTCTAATATACTCGTCCCAGAACCAGTTTTCTCCATCATTCTCACCCTGTACATCCTCCTCACAACATTTGCAGGTAATTTAAGGNTAGAAGACTAAATGTCACAAATAAATTCAAATACCAAAGACGACTTTCAAGTCGTCTTCCTATTGTCATGTTTCGTGGGACACCCTGTATATACAATAAAATAAGAAAATGTGGATATAATTACTAAAATAAGGGATTGTGTGGATATATTTAGTAAAATAAAAGGTTGTGTAAATATTAACAGTAAAAAAAAGAGATTGTGTGGATATAAAAACTAATTTCAGGGTTTTTTTGGATATAGGCAGTAAAATAAGGGATTGTGTGGATATATACAGTAAAATAAGGGATTTTGTGAATATTAACAGTAAAATAAGGGATTGTGTAATGTAGGTATAATCAGTAAAATAAGGGATTTTGTGAATATTAATAGTAAAAAAAGGGATTTTGACCATGGACCAGTAAAATAAAAAACGGCATTGATCAAGTGTTTCAAGTAATAAAACATTTAGTTTTAAAAAAACATGTTTGTAATATCTAGATAAGAAATATAGTGTTATTCAGTCAAACTTTGCAAATATGTTAATGATGAATATTTCGTATTCGAAAAAATAATCTGAAATTATATTTCTAGTGCTGGGAAACCTCTCTGTGGTTCTTGTGGTGGCTCTAAAGAAGGGTTTAAGAACAACTAGAAACATCTTCATCTTACATCTTGCTATTTCAGGTATAAAACCCCTTCCCCAGTCCCTTTCCCTTCTCCCTCCTCACCCCTTTCCTCCCCATAATTCTTCAGTTACATTAAGTGCAGTAAATAATCCTAAAAGCCTAATAATAACTAATTGAAAACTTTATTAACAGATTCTAACTTAATCGTTGCATGACAAGACCTTGGACAAGAAACTAAATATAACGATTGTGTCTAATTAAAAAGAGAAAATTAGATTGTTTAAAGGAACTGTACACAAACCCACATTGTTAGAGTGTCCTATTCGCAACGGTACCATTTAAATCTTTCAATGGCAAAGAATGAATGAGATATTGATGTCTTTAAATTTAAAAATTGATTATTTTCAATTTTGGTTTCTCTAAAAATGTGAATTAAGGATTTTTTCTTCTTGTTTGTTGGGATAAAGAATTGTCAAGCAAAAAAAGCACAATATATTCCACATTTTTGTTGAGAGCAAAGTTAAAAAAGTATTGTTGTAAATCGGTCCAACCTTAGGAAAGAGATTCACTTAAAAGTACGCCTACAGTCCTTTTAAAAGTTATTTTCTGTAGATATACTCTCCGCCTGCTCCATCCCCCTCACAATCACAGACGGTCTGACCAGGTCTTGGGTTCTTGGAGACTCACCTCTCATGTGCAGGTATTGTTTCGGGGACTTTAAAGGGAGTGTTTGCGAAAAAACAAAAAGTATTTTCTGACAGATAGAAGTAAAATTATTAGCGATCTAAAATGAATTCAATTCGGGATTAGCCTATACCCCTTTTCATTTTTCGCAAACACTCCCTTTAAATCTTCTTATTCTTTGAAACGCTTAACAATGTGATAAGAAGTTTAATGAAAGAATGCAAAAAAATTGTTTATGTAACAAAAATTTCAAGAATGAGAAAGGGGGTTAGAAAAATTAAAATACCAATGTAATGTAACAGACTTTTCCCATTAAATTAAAATTCATCGAATTCATCTCTTTTGCATTCTTAGTATTATTACTATAAACATTATCCAGGATTTGCATTATCTGGTAAGATTGAGAACATAAACATTATAAAAGAATTTGTAAAAATTTCAGTTTTTTGTAGAATTGTGAAAACTGTTCCAAACATGGCCGTGTTCATGTCCTCGTTCACCATCGTCGCCATCGCCATAGATCGGTACTACGTCATCTGCAGACCAACCAGATCTCAGGTAAACTTTTCATAAGTTTTTTTCTAAATTAAAAAATGACTCCCGATTATCTTATGTTCTAACTCAATTATCAATTGCATAATTTCTAGATAAACAAAACAAAGGCATGTCTGATCTACCCAGTCGTCTTCCTGCTCGCCATTGCCGCAACTGTTATCCTGTTTGTGAAATCCCGACTCTTTACGCTCAAACAGCTTCTGGTAAACCTTATTCAATTTATCACTTTAATTCAAGTTTTGTTTCCAAATTTGTGCTTTTAGAATCCTGCACAGAGTGGGAAAATTAAATATTTATGAGATAAAACCTTGAATAGAAAAAGGTTATTTCAACCACACAAGAGAAAATTATGTAAAGTAAAGCTTCTTTTATGCATTTAAGCCAGCAATAATTTGACATGGATTTGATTTTATGTTTTTTAAATAGGAAAATCAGGGAGTTGTGGTCAACAAGCACGAAGAATTCTTTTCCGAAATCTTAATCTGTGTGGAGGATTGGAATGATGGCAAACCTATGAGCAAATACGATAGGTTAAAGTAAGTTATTTTATTAACCTTTAGTAATACTATTTATCTTGCTAAATCTTAGCAAAACATTAACAAAAGTTGTTTTCACATTTAATCTTTGAAAGCTAGGAACTTCTAATTCGACATCTAGAGATGTTCATTGTGTATTTTTAACCAAAGTTTGGTCTTAACTTTTACTTTCTTTATCTGATCAGAAGTCAGAATTTAATATTAAATAAAGTAGATTAAAATGTTCCGACATTAGTTGAGCCTCAGCTAAGCTCTTGAATTCAAAGTTTCCCAGTTTTTAGCATCACTCAATCCTAGATAAGTCCCTAAGATTGTTACCAGCTTGTTTTTCATTGTTTTCTAATTTAGCTACACCCTGTTCTCCTTCGGTATCCAGTTCCTTCTGCCCTTGGTTGTAATCATAGTCTTCTACACTAAGATCTACAAGTATATCAAGGTATGCTATAGATATTCAAATCAAATTAACCAATGTTTTGCAAGATTAAAAATCAATTTAATCACTTTAAACCCGTACAAAAGCATCTAGCCCAAATACAGGTAGGCGATTATATCAGTACAGTGAAAAATACTTCTTTTTTAAGTTTTAATTGTTAACAAGGTTTTTTTGAAGTACAATTTTATGTATAATCGACAAAATATTTTTTTAATTGACAGTTTTCTTGACTTATGTTTCTATGTCTCCTTGCTGATTAACAGCCTGATATATAAATCAAAATTGAAATCAAATTCGTTTTCATTGTATTGATATAATCGCCTACCACTGAAGTTTAATTTTTATTATTCCGAGGAGATATGTTTGGATGCATTTTCTCATATTTTTTTCCAAAAAACCATTAATATTTTTCAATGTTTAGCTTCACCAGTACAGCATGACCAACCAGAGAAACAGAATGAAGAGAACAAGTATCATCTTCTTCTTCATCTCTGTTATCTTCTGCGTCAGGTAAAAAATTTTTAGAGAAAAATCCAAAATGATTAAAATTTTTTTTTTTTTATGTTTAAACATAAGTAGTAAACATTATAATTATCTCTTTCCAGTTGGCTGCCGTTCTCACTATTCTCTATGCTATCTGAAGCTTTTGATCTCTTTGAAGACTCAGGTAGATAAATAGATCAAAAAACAAACCTTAATAAGAACACTTTTGACATTTTTGAATTAAACTTAAATTTTTTTTAATACAATATCTTGATAAATTTTGACATTTCAGAGGCCCTGATGCTCTGTTACTACATCACTCACCTCTTGGGAATGTCGTCCTCTTGCACCAATCCCATCCTCTACGCATTCTTCAACACAAACTTATCAACTGAACTCAAGTAAGTACCATTAGCACAATTATAAAAATCCAAGTCCATTATGTGATTGAACAGAAAATGTTAAATATTTTGAACCTTTGAACTAAATATGTGATTTAGGAAACTACCTGGACAGTTATTTGCTCTGTGCACTCCATCCTTAAACAATCAGGTAAAATAACAGATATTCTTAAATTCAAATTTCAATATTATCTATTTTGTGTCACATATTGCCATTTTTATTCCTTTTATAATGTTGGCTGTTTTTCAGACGGGAGAAGTCGCTGTAAGACTATCAATAAGGAACGTAGAAAATACAAGGAACAACAAACCCTCTGATGAGCATCAGACGTTAAAGGGCTTCAATGATCTGACCACAACTCAGCTAAGGCTCCAGACCAGCTCAGAAGCGCAACACTCGGAGCCATCATTTCTGCAGCAGTCAAGCGCAGGAGCTGCCAACGCCTCCGGGCCCAGCCAGGCCAGAAAGGCAGGGCCGGTACAGGATGAAGAGCCAAGACAAGTAGAATTCACAGTAGCATCACCTGGACCTAGGCCCGTGATTAAGGAGAGTCCACTGGAGCTGACATTGGTTCAAGTAGATCCTAGATTCAAGATTTTAAAACTTCGTCACTCCTTGAAGCATCAGTCAAGTATGGATAAATTTGTTCTGGTACGATCACACTCAGAGTACTTCTTTAACAGGCAGATATTAAACAATGTCTAACTAAACAAAATTTTCTCCAAAAACAAAAGAATAAAGACAGAAAAATTTTGAAAAATAAAATGGTTGTGTTCTTTAATATGTTAGAATGTTTCTATTGATGTTGTTTATTTTTGAAAAAAAACGTTATTGTTTAAAAGCCCTCAATAATATTACGCTTAAGAATAACTGAATTTTAATAATTCTTTTGATCTCTATTCCTTTTTAAAATACGTTTACCTTGCTATCAAAGTATTTAAATTTCCTATCTAAAATTTTATTTTAAACAATAAAATAAAATAATAAATATATATCAATGTCTATGTATTTGTCAGTAAACTTTGTATGTGATAATAAAAATAAAAATGTAACTTGTAACCCTGTCTATTTTTACATAGATGTATATTTGTCCTTTAATCCATTTACAGATAAACATATATATATCAAAGCTTAATCAACCAATTCATTTTAATAAAACCCAAGTTGTACAGGGTGTCCCAAAAACATGGGAATTCATTGACGAATTGGATATCGTCTTTGTTATTAATTAGCATTGTAATGCCTAATTTCAAAAGCCATAATATTATTTTGTCTGCTAGAGTTTACTTAATGAACAGGGTAAAAGACTGTAAAGATGTGTCTATAATGTCTCCGCAAGATGAACAGTGAAGACGGACAAGTTTACTCTGTTTGTATACTGCAATTTTCTTGTTTTACTAATTACACCCTTATGCAGTCACAACATAAACAAACAAAATGTGAACATAGCAGACGAAACTCTTACAGATTACAACTATCTCAGTAGGTATCACTGTACTAAATCAAAGAATTATTTAAAAAGACGATATCGACACCCTGTATGAAAACTATCAAAAATGGTCTAGTGTTGTTTTTCTGGTATTTGTTAAATAAAATGTATCAAAAATTAGCTTTTTTTCAGCAAAAGAGAAATGTTATAAGTTATAGTATAAACGTGATGTTTTATTTTTCCCAAAGGAGATTTAAAACAAAAATATTGATAAGACTTCAACCTATCATAGTTTTTCATGTTGTGTGTAATTTTATAGGTATTTAGATCAGAGCAATCCATTCCTGTGCACAAAACTATTTTTTAAGAACAATGGTAAGAAGAAGAATGATATTAGAAATAAATCATTTTTCTATGATAGGTTGAACCCATAATTACCCTATGGCCAGCAACGCGCCGATCAGAGTCCTGAAACTTAATTTTTTTTACCTAAGAAAGAGAATCGTTGTTTCTAGTACCCCAGAATCGACATACTACATGCAAAACATATGACAGGATGACCCAGAAGGTGACTGCTGGCTGCTAGCACGTCGATCAGAGAAGTCTTACAAAAGTTTTTACTAAGAAATGGATCCTTGTGCCCAATTAGCTATAAATCGACATACAAGATGTAAAATATGTGGTAAGATGACCCATAATGGAACTGCTGGTTACTAGCGCGCCGGTCAGAATGCTCCAATATTAAATTTGACCTCGGAAATGAATTTCTCGTGCCAAATTACCTTTAAATCGACATACAACATGTAAATATGTGGGAAGATGACCCGGAATGTAAATGCCGGCTATTAGCGCGCCGGTCAGAATGCTCGAATATTTATTTTGACCTCAGAAATGAATTCCTCATGCCAAATTACCCATAAATCGACATACAACATGTAAAAAATATACTAAGATGACCCATAATGTAATGTTTGGCTACTAGCGTGCCGGTCAGAATGCTCCAATGTCTATTTTGACCTCGGAAATGAATTCCTTGTCCCAATTTTACTATATTTTGATGTATCTCATGCAACTGTTATTCTAACTTTGGCCAAACTTAGCATTTTTTTATTGCGCGCGCGCGCGGACATTTAAGCCTGTGGAGGTGAATTCTTTTAGCGCATATTTGTTTCAAGAGTGGCAGGAAAAATGTTCGAGTGCAATTAATGAAGTTAACATTGATTTACTGTCGCATTTTTTCACGAGCACTTTTGCTCAGATTCCTTCAAAACCAAAAAATGCATGTAATATACATAAAATCAGCCTCCTACAACAATTCTAAGTTATGTTTAAACACTGTTTAAATTTTCCGGCGAGTAATACGTTTCATGCCCCCCCCCCCTCCCTCCCTTAACAAATAACGAATACATTACACAATTCACAACGTAATTTTTAAAAAAGGAAAAAAAAGAAGGATGGTTGAATAGCAAAGGGAAAAAGAGAAGAGAAGGAGAAACCCCAGCACTAAAAAATCCAATTTTTGTAGATAATATGTTACAGAGTGGTTTAAAAGATTTTCAAATTACATGAGTAGCAGTTCCTGTTTTTACATTTAAATTCCTTATATTTAGAAGCCAGATATATTTTCCTATTCGTTTTGAAACTAAGTAATGATAATGAACATTTAATATTCATTGGAACACTATTCAAAATTCTCGTGAGAAATATTTTTGGAAAAGGTTTAAGATATTTGTTTCTTATTAATTCCAATTTAAAACTTTGTGTCCTATTAGGTTCTAAAAATGGAGCAAACATTACATTAAAAGACGAAGGAACTTTTTCTTTTAAATATTTATACATAAAAGTAGAAGCATTATGTTTGTGTATATCAGATAATTTAAGCATTCCAAATTTGGAAAACAAAGGATCTGTATGCTGTGAACATCCTTTATCTGACATTTTATCCGTATTGCTTTCTTTTGAAGTTTAAATAATTTTCCTATTTTATTGTTTGTTGATGACCCCCATGCTAAAATAGAATACTCTAATTGAGATTTTATTAAACTTCCATAAACAATCTTTCTTATGTTTAACGGAAGAAAAGAAGAAGTACAGCTGCAGGGAACCATGAACAGAGAAGCAGTACTGCTGCAAAGAACCATGAACAGAAGAAAAGAAGCAGTACAGCTGCAGGGAACCATGAACAGAGGAAAAGAAGCAGTACTGCTGCAGTTAACCATGAACAGAAGAAAAGAAGCAGTACAGCTGCAGGGAACCATGAACAGAAGAAAAGAAGTAGTACAGCTGCAGGGAACCATGAACAGAAGAAAAGAAGCAGTACATCTGCAGGGAACCATAAACAGAAGAAAAGAAGCAGTACTGCTGCAGAGAACCATAAACAGAAGAAAAGAAGCAGTACTGCTGCAAGGAAACCATGAACAAAAGAAAAGAAGTAGTACAGCTGCAAGGAACCATGAACGGAAGAAAAGAAGAAGTACAGCTGCAGGGAACCATGAACAGAAAAAAAGAAGCAGTACAGCTGCAGGGAACCATGAATGGAAGAAAAGAAGTAGTACTGCTGCAGGGAACCATGAACGGAAGAAATGAACCAGTACAGCTGCAGGGAGCCATGAATGGAAGAAAAGAAGCAGTACAGCTGCATGTAACAAACGGGTTTTGGGACTAAATTTTAAGGGTTCTTCGATGTACCATATGGGACGTGAGGGTTGGTGGGATTAGGGGGTAGGGTTATCGGTCCCACAGGGTTATTTGGACCTATTTGGGATATTTGGACTACATCTTAGGGAACCATGAACAGAAGAAAAGAAGCAGTACAGCTGCAGGGAACCATAAACAGAAGAAAAGAAGCAGTACTGCTGCAGGGAACCATGAACAAAAGAAAAGAAGTAGTACAGCTGCAAGGAACCATGAACGGAAGAAAAGAAGAAGTACAGCTGCAGTTAACCATGAACAGAAGAAAAGAAGTAGTACAGCTGCAGGGAACCATGAACGGAAGAAAAGAAGCAGTACAGCTGCAGGGAACCATGAACGGAAGAAAAGAAGCAGTACAGCTGCAGGGAACCATAAATGGAAGAAAAGAAGAAGTACACCTGCAGGGAACCATGAACGGAAGAAAAGAAGCAGTACAGCTGCAGGGAACCATGAATGGAAGAAAAGAAGTAGTACAGCTGCAGGGAACCATGAACGGAAGAAAAAAAAGAAGTACAGATGCAGGGAACCATGAACAGAAGAAAAGAAGAAGAAGTACAGCTGCAGGGAATCATGAACGGAAGAAAAGAAGAAGTACAGCTGCAGGGAATCATGAACGGAAGAAAAGGTTTAATACATCTGCAGGGAACCATGAAGGGAAGAAAAGAAGTAGTACTGCTGCAGGGAACCATGAACAGAACAAAATAAGCAGTACAGCTGCAGGGAACAATGAACGGAAGAAAAGAATTAATACAGCTGCAGGGAACCATGAACGGAACAAAAGAAGCAGTACAGCTGCTGGTAACCATGAACGGAAGAAAAGAAGCAGTACAGCTGCAGGGAACCATGAACTGAAGGAAAGAAGCAGTGCAGCTGCTGGTAACCATGAATGGAAGTAAAAGACTGAACGAATTCTTTACAGTCGTCTCTGAAGTCTCATTATTTGTGGATGGAAGGCTTTCACAAAATTACCTTATTTGGAGGGGTGGGGGGTAGTGTTATGAAAATTTATTTAAAGGATTTCTAAGTCATAGAGAATAGTACCCGTAGTTCAACAATCTTTTAATTTTAATTAGAAGAAAAAACAACACGACTTGAATGTTTGGAAGAAACGGTTCTAAGAAATACCTGGAATGGTTAAATAGATTTAATCCAATTAAGATTGAAACTGCGGGGTGACACAAAAATCTGAGGAAGTGACATTTACTTCAACTGAATAATCTAACTATAAATATTTTATATTGTATATGTATTTACTCATACTGTTTCAAGCTATCATCTTTTTTTCCAAGGGCAACCCTGGGACCTTCAGCTGGGAGTTATTATTGTAGAAAATCATTTTAAGTTATTTCAAACAAAAAAAATCAAGTTGCAGACAGAAAAAATTGAAAAAAAGTGAAGTTATCAAAAATTAAACGATAGCTTATTTTTTACCCATTTTAAAATGAGAACAAACTGATAAAGATGAATGCACAACTAAATTAAAATTGAAGAAACCGAACACTGCATCTAACTCATCATACCATGACTCTAGGGACAAAGAATTTGTTCATTGTATTTATTTATATATAATGTATAAAGTTGTGATCTCTGTTTGTCACTCTGCTTGTTTTTCTGATCATAACTTCGTTTTGAGTTGAGTTGAGTTGAGTTGAGTTGAGTTGAGTTGAGTTGAGTTGAGTTGAGTTGAGTTGAGTTGAGTTGAGTTGAATTCCATTAAGTTGAGTTGAGTCGAGTTGAGTCGAGGCAAGTTGAGTTGAGTTGAGTTGAGTTGAGTTGAGTTGAGTTGAGTTGAGTTGAGTTGAGATGAGATGAGATGAGTTGAGTTGAGTTGAGTTGAGTTGAGTTGAGTTGAGTGTGTCGACTTTTACAGCTGAAATTTAGTTTCCTGGTAAATCGACCGTGCGTGTTTAAATGGCGGAAGTAACTTTGATTACCCAGGGCAACGCCGGGTTTCTCCTAACTAGTTGTTAACACAATGGTAGGCCATTATATCAATACAATTTATCTGATCAATCATGATTTAGATATCCATGTTTTTGTTTCCTTAAACTGTTTATTTTCATTTGCGGTTTGTCTGCAAAAGTGAACTGCGCATTTCATGCTAATAAGAAGCAATTGAGAAACTTGCAGAAATAAAAACTTTTGTATCAGAAAAACAATTCGATATCTTCCACATTTTTTTCATTTGGTCTAATTCAACACTATCCATAATTGCTTGCTTTGTTTCAGGCTCAAAGCGTCAAATCTGCGCTGTCATGAATGGGTTCTATGTACTGTTTTTGTACATTTGTCGTCGTATATATTAATATGTAATTCGTCTTTAATTTTTTATTTCTAGCAGGCTTACTTATCACCAGCATGGATATTGGATTCACATATAACACGGAAACAAAGAGAAACTGTCAGGTAACAGCTACGCTTTGTTTACTTGTAAACTTGTAATTTGAATAAAGCTTGTCAGAAATAAAATTGAATAGTAAAGTCGTCTTCATTGTATTGATATAAGCGCCGACCACTAAGTAAAAGTAAACCCGATTTCATGACATTTTTCTTTGGATAAATTATACATTCCAAAGAATGTATAGACACAGAATTTCTTCTGGAGACATTTTATGGCTCCATCTTTCAGTCCAAGCGCGTCTCAGACAGTCTGGGAACTATCTGACAAATGCTCCCATTCTCCATCAATTACGAAAACCAACTTGCTGAAGTTAATCACTTTTTAAAACTATTTTTATGGTTTTGTAAGCATCTCTTTTAACTGGTTACAGTTTCTTAATTTAACTCGAATCCATCAATACCTAGAATGGCCATCCTGTTGTGTGGGGAGTTAGATTTTTAACTCGAAAAAATAACGAAATTAACATATTCAGTAAATTGGTTTTCCTTGTTTTGAGTTTTTCTCTGATCCTAAATAAAAATTTTATACAGTAAAGTTATATTTAAAAATTAGACCTAATTTTAAATTTAAATTTTTACTTTTCCAACATTTGTTTTGAAAGCTGTGCTACATATATAATACTAGTTTGGGCATTCACCTTTGACTGTAGTTAGCCCTATAAAGGTCAACCCACACAACAGCTGGCGATAGAAAGAAAGATGGCTGCAAGGTAAAACCAAAGTCCAAAGTTGCGTCACTGTAAAGTCGACCCGTTAGTAAAATTAGATGCAGAACTTTCATAGTTGTGTAGATTTCTGTATGTCGTATTTCCTTGAAAAAAAATAAAGTTTTAACAATCCTTACAAAATGCGTAAAAGGTATTTTGAGCTAACTGAGGCGCGACTTTTTAGAAGAAATCCGAGAATTTTAAATTTTCTGAGATAAAGTCATGTTATTTCCTATTTTTTATCCAGAAATAGTCCTTCATCAATATCTAGTCGGTCTCGAAAATAAGTTATTTATTGATTGTAAAATTCCAAATTTAGTGGGTTGACTTTTCCAGGGTAAACCTGGTTTTTCCGAACAAAGCATGGTTCATAAGTTATTTTACTATAATATAATAAAGCTCTTCGCTCCTTTATATATTTATATATCAGCTATATAGCTGGCCAAATGGCTGAACCTAATTGGCTGGAATTTTTTCAGGGAACCCATTGGTATCAGGGGTAACATAGACTAATTTTTTTTTTAAATATTTGAATTTTTCTTTAACGCCGGCACTTCAGCATAGTTTATTTATATTTTAGTAAATATGATAACTGAACAATGAAAGGGATAAAATATAATAAGTTTATATTCTATTGTATGTCTGAAAACCCTGCTCACTTTCAGAATAAGATGATAGTTCCTGATATTTTCTGTGTTGTGTTTTTTAACAATTGCGTATATGATTCCATATCAATACATCGCTGATTAACAGTTATGTTGCTATGTACAAAGAGGTAGGGAACCCCTGGACGTTATAAGCCCGAGCTATACAGAAACGAGCCTCTCGGAAATGATATGCAGTACAAGCCTCTGCTATACAGAAGACCTTCTTTAAAACTCCTAGTTTTTACATGAAATAACGATTTTTAAAAATATTTTTCGACATATTTGCACAAGAATTTTACTAAAGATTGGAGTACTTTATTGATTGTCATGATTTGTAACTTCATGAAGAAGGCTCATAGCAAATCTGGAAGGCTCGTTTCTGCGTAGCAGAGGCTCATGGCGGCCGGGGGTTCCCTCCCTTGTACAGGGAAGGTGTGTGGTAAATGCCCTTCTCCAATAAATACTTTTATCCGTTGTATCTATCTTACAAGATACAACTCAACCAGGAACTCAAAGTTCACAAACATAGCATAGTCAACATCAATCCAGATATGACTCAGTCTGTACTCTCAGGTATCTGTCTTAAAAGTTACAACTCAATTTAATTCCCAATCTATATCTATCTTTCAAGAAAGTGATTCAGGATGTTTCTCGTTCGCTAACCAAGAAACAATTACTCTCACACCGTAATCAAAGTGATATTTTTGATTTCTATATTACAATTTATGGACGTAAGTTTTGCGTCGTTATATACACGCGTAGTTAAGCTAATTACAATACAGGTTTGACGTTGTTATTTACAGACGTAGCTAGGTTAGGTTAATCGTAATATAAGTTTTACACAGTTATTTAAAAACGCATTTAGATTTACGGACAATGTATAACGCAATTTATCTACATACAGGTTTTAATCTAGTGGCGGGGGTAATAAAATCTGCGTGAAATGACAAAAAGTGAAAAGGTTGAAAAGGTGGGATTCAAGGCCCAACGGGAATTGTTTCATAGAACATAATAAAAATAGAAAATTCCAGGAAAAGGTAAAAACATTAAAAAAGAAAAACTTAAAAACTTTTAGAAATAGAAAAGTTGTTGATCAATCTTCATTTTAAAGGCTTTTTGCAAGTTACACAAAACTAAAAGCAATTTAACTTTAAATGAAACTGACAAAGAAACAATTGACAAAATCCCATATATAAAGAATCAAAATTCTCAAATGTGGATGAATTTTTGGCTGAGATCTGTTAACATTTAGTTAATTTACAATTAAAGGAAATAACTGGTCGAGGAGGGAAAATGCATAATTGAAAATAATCAGCTTTGAAAAAGAAAATCATGAATACATTATTCAATTTTTATTTCCATGTTTATTGGGACACTCTGTGTATACAGCGAAAATCAGAAAACAATGCAATAGGAAATGAGTCTGTTAATACTGCCCAACTGCTGTGTATAATGTTCATCTAACATTGAGTCTAACAGTCGTCTTCTTTTTCCAGATTTTTTTTGGTTATTACTGTATTCTAATAATTGGGGTTCTGCCTTATTCCTTCCACGATGTATTACATATAGGGTATCCCATGAAACATGACAGTTGGTGAATAGGTTTGAATGTCTTCTTCCAGGTGCTATGGAAACGCCTCTAGGGATGTTAACGTTTTCATTTTTCAGAAAAACGATCGTTTCGTTATGAAAACGACGACGAAAAATCGAAAACGAAACGATAGTTTTTAAAAACGATAGTTTTTTTAAAGTTCGTTTTTTAAAAATGGTCGTTTTTAAAACGATCGTTTTTCAAAACGCTTGTTTTTAAAAACGATCAATTTTCAAAACGATCATTTTTATAAAATTCGTCGTTTCGTTAACGATCGTTAACGACGACCCTTTGTTAACGATCGTTAACATAATTGTCAATAAAATTTTTTTCAAAAACGATCGTTTTTTTAAAAAAACAATCGTATAAAAAACGGTCGCAAATCGTTTTATTGAAAACTATTGCTATTCGTTTTCTAAAAGTTCAAAACGAGTGGGTTGTTTTAAAAACGATCGTTTTTTTCAAAAATTGAAACGATCGTTTTTGAAAACGAAACAAAAAACGATCGTTTAACGATCGTTTACAAAAAATACTAAGTACAAACGTATTCAGTCAAAACATAAACAAACAAAATGTGAACATAGCAGACGAAACTCTTACAGATTACAGCTTTCTCGGTAGGCAATAGGCATCACTATACTAAATCAAAGAATTATTTGAAAAGACGATATCGAATTCGTCACTGAATTCCCATGTTTATTGGGACACCCTATGCAAGCACCTTAATGTATAAAATCTTTATTTTAAAATTAAAAATTATTGCTAAAATCCCTATATCCCCATAACCACTACATATCATATCATATCACTATAGAATATTTCATCGAACAGAATTCATAGTTTGAAATACCCTTGCTCCTTTCTTTCCCCGCCTCACCCCTCTATAACACATTCCAGCTCAGTCAGGTTAGGACAGTTGAACTAGTAACAGCTCCGACACAGGAAGCCTCTTGACTCCTTTATGATGATGACGCAGATACTCAATTAGCAGCAGACAGGCTTACCCGAGGGTTCCCAGTTTGTCATGCACTCCACTTCCAGAGACAACATAATCGCTCAAATCCAGCATGATAAAGCCGCGATCTCTGCCTACTAGGTTGGATAAGCCCTGTTGCCCCAGTTCCTGTTGATCTGCTCCACCAACATGAAGCTCTGTTTCGTCACAAATCGGCGACGACGAATATCGAGAAACCTTAGAGATATACATTTCTGATCATTCAATAGAACTACCTTGAAGTCTTCGTGTAGAGAAGAATATAACAGAAACTGAACTAATGAAGACAGAGTTCTATGCAGCGTTTATTCTATAAAAGTAAAAAAAACTGTTACAATATTTAAAATCATGAGTATTCAAAGAATGTGTATGAGCAATAAAACTAATCACAAATAAAACATATAGGGTAAATAAATAAAATCTGTATGTAGGGCGAATCAATAGCTCAGTTTCCCCATAGGCCTATCCCTCTGCTATCTGGAAGGAGACGTATGACGGGAAAGGCTGAAAAGAAACCTAACCCTTCAAGTTCTCGTACTGAAACTCAATATTATACCCTTAAATTTTTATACCTCAAGTATCTCTACAATATCTGATGAGACTTCGATCTTAACTCAAACCGATCTTCATTTTAAACCATTTCAACGGATCGGAATAATGACTTTGTATAGAATGATTGAACCCGGCCCTGACTCGAGGGTTTTAACAAAGGCGCGCATATATACCGCGTACTAAACTTAGTTGTCGGTAAAAGTCGTCATTACGTAGCAATCATTCAACAACACTTTTAAGGGTTAATTCATATTATGTATCTATACAATCACCGGAATTTATGAACCAGTATCAGTTAGACCTTCAGGATATTTAATCATAAACCTGAGCAAGGACGGGTTTTAAGATTACTATCAATCTTTTATTTCTCCTGATCCAGTACGGTTTTAAATATTCAATGAACCTTACTCCGGAGCATTTTAAGTCTGGATCCAGAACCCGAACTCCACAAAACACTCCCGGGCCGGCCTCTGGTTCTGGAGACCAGACTCCGATAATATCAGGCAAAATTCATCCAAAATAATTCTTTATTAACAAAAAAATAAACTGATCATGTTTATATGTTCCAGGTCATGGAACGCAATTTATATGAGGATAACCTCCGATCAGAACAGAGCTTTGAGTACAAAAAATTTTAATTACTGCAAAACCGATATATATATCAACCTTCTTCCTCCGATAGATCAGATCAACTCGTTGAACTGGGTTTCCAGTTCAAACTCATCTCCTGGATCACATCCCTTCATTTCTCTTTCAAACTCTTCATCTCACTCAGTTAGCTTCTTGCCCGGGTACTCGTAGTTCTCTATATCCACAGTATTCGCTATAATTCTCATAAGATCAGTAGGAGCTCCTCCCTTGGATTTCCTCTTCTTGCCCTTCTTCTTTGCCTTCTCTCCGATGATCCTTTTGCACTTTGGAACCTTCTCATCTGCTCCTTCGTATGCCTCCTTCATTTCTGGCTCCGACTTCTCCTCCTCCGATTCCGAGCTTCCATGAGTATCTCCACCTGCTCCCTTGTTCCTTCTCCCCTGAGCTAATCTGGGTTTCTTCATTTTCCTCTCTCCTTCTTCAATCTCCTGTTTCCTCAATTCCCTCTTCCTCTTTCTCCGTAACTTCCACTCTGGGAGCTGAGGAAGTTTCTCCCTCCACCTAGACCTCTCGACCTTATCCTCACACCCAATGACCTCCCGGAGATAATCTGCTCTCTTTACATAAGCTTCATACTCAATCCTAGATTTCTCTACCATGGCCTCCTGCCGGAGCAATTGCCTTCGGAGTAACTGGTCTTGTTCCTCGTCAATGAATGGTACCTTGATTGTTGGTCTGTTCATAATCCTCCAGAAGATCAACCTGATTCCATCATACAGTGGTCTGTAGTTGGTTTGGAATTCTTTATCTCTTGCCATCCTCTGGATAAAATTTACTATCAAATTGGGATTCATCCTACACCATTCCCAGATCGCATACTTTTGCACTCGTTCATTCTGGGTACAAAACTTCATTATCTGGGGACAGGTAGTCTTCTCTGGGTTCAGGATGAGCATCGGAGAAACTAATGATTCTGGTCTTTTTAACTCAAAACCTTGTGAGTCTGGTACCTCCTCAGTCCAGACAACCCTTGATATCTCCCTCTTGCTTATTCCAAACCTTGCATAGCTCCTCAGTTCTTGTGTAATCTCTGGTAAAACCAACCCAAATCTCCAAGAGAAATTTAGTTTTCTCAACACTTCCATCTGACTTAGAAACCTAGATCTGGCCTGTATCATGAACCTGCAACCTCCAGAAGTTATGGTTGGCCAGTCTCCTATTAGTTTAGTCCAGACCTTGATTCGGTTAGGTGGGAAATCAGATAACACAGATCCATCAACCATCCTGAACCTCAAAGAATTGATCAAACCATATCTTGATTCTGCTACCTTCGCGACCTCCTTTGACACTTCCACTCCCTCCAAGCTTACTTTCACCCATTCCATGAAGAACGAGACGAAATCCATTTGGCATTTATCCAGGTATTTACAGCAAATATCCGGGTCTGGAAAGGTATCCATTAGTAAAATTCCAGCTAGTATCGTATAGCACATATAACCAAACCTAATGTCTCCTAGTCCATAAGTTCTCAGTGCTTCTGGTATCATGTCCCACTTCCATCCCCATTTATCATCACCTGTACTGCAGGTTTTGTTGAGAATGGTTCCCAC
>NW_019398213.1:0-610 GCF_000591075.1 Eurytemora carolleeae
CGACCTACGAAAAATGCCTATGCGACCTACGAAAAGTGCCCATCCGACCTACGAAAAATGCCCATCTGACCTATGAAAAGTGCCCATCCGACCTACGAAAAATGCCCATCCGACCTACGAAAAATGCCCATCCGACCTACAAAAATGCCCATCCGACCTACGAAAAAGGCCCATCAGACCTACTAACGTGTCCAAGCGACAGCTTAGAGTAGGTCGGATTCACCAATATGCTGTTTTTAACGTGCCCATCCGACCTACAGTGCATGGGACCTACCACAGCTGTTAAAACCACGTGCTTGTATAGGTCGGATGGGCAGTAGAGGGGATGGGCGTAGGTCCAAAAATACACCATCCTTTAAAAGGTCCTTAACGAAGAGTCATCTGTTAAAGAAGGGTCGTCGTTAACAATCGTTTCCCTAGAAACCCATTAACGTAACTAACGTTAAATCATAACGTAATGTAACGTTACGTAACGTACCAACAATTGTAACGTTACAGAACGTTAAATAACGTAAATGTTATCTATATAACGTAAGCTTACGTACCTTTACGAAGGTTGGTAACGTTAGTTTTAGGTTTATATTGAACTTTAAATTTACGTAATATATTA
>NW_019398213.1:1179-19516 GCF_000591075.1 Eurytemora carolleeae
AACTTTTGTGAAATCTGCTTCCATATTTAGGGTTCATTAATGTATAGTTTTGTTCAAGCACGGAACCATACTTTGTGTTATGTTAATTAACGTTACTTAGCGTAACTTCCGTGAAAACTGTGCCCATATTTGGGGTTTCTTTTGTGAAAGCTGCTTCCATGTTAGGGGTTCATTGACGTAAAAGTTAGGTTCATGTACGCAACTATACGTGCATTGTTACGTTAAATAACGTTACTTAACGTAACTTCCGTGGAAACTGTGCCCATATTTGGGGTTTCTGAACGTAAAAGTTTGGTTCATGAACGTCAGATAACGTTAAACTTAACGTTACATAACGTACCATTTTTTACGTTACATAACGTAAAAGTGGGTACGTTTTTACGTTCCTGGAACGTTAAATAGTGACGTTAATTAACGTTAATGAGTCCTTAAAGGAACGTTATCTAACGTTCTGAGAACGTTATTTGTCTTGTTGGGTTACGAAGGGTCGTTTTCGAAAACTATTGATTTTAAGAAAAACCATTTTTAAAAACGAAAAACAATAGTTTTTAAAAACAATAATTTTTTTCAAACGGAAAATGATCGTTTTAAAAAACAACTGTTTTTAAAAAACGTCAACGATATTTAAAAAAAAAACGATTGTTTTTAAAAAGATCATTTTGTTTTTTTATGCTGTACCCAGCTAACATTAAATCTTCGCCAGAGTTGGTTTACCGCCATCGTAAATGCGATGGCGGGGGGTACACTGTACCGCAATAGTATATACTATATGTCCCCGCCATAGTGCAATTGTCGCAGTTTTGATGGCGGGGAATTCTGAACCTCTGTATATAGTAGAAACAAAATTTTCCCCGCCATAGTATAATTGTCGTATATACGACTTCGGAAATTCTCAACCGCTGTAGTATATGTACAAAATTTTCCCCGCCATAGTACATCTGTCGGATATACGACTTCGGAAATTCTGAACCGCTGTATTATATGCAAAATTTTCCCCGCCATAGTAACCTGTCGCAGATACGATAAATACACCGCTGTAGTAGTAAATCCGACAGAGTAGACTAAATTTACGATATCAGATATATTAACCGTTATTTCATGTACCGGCAAGGCTTCGAATAGATCAGTATTTGTCCATCCTCTCAAGGAGAAACATATGTAGAAACTTTAAAGTAATAGAAATGTCCACAACTGAGGCTGTTCCTTCCATAAAAGCTATATTGGTCGACAACTTGACGTCTCCTATATTGGTCCTGAAGTGTACGGAGAAAACAAGTAAATCAGAAGAATCTTATTTCTAGAAGCCGTGCTTACTATAGTTAAGGAAGTAGGTACAAATTTAATTTAATTCTAAAGGGACTGTAAACGGTATTTCAAGCAACCCTCAATTGATAGTACGTCATGTCCGATTCATAATGGTGCTCTTAAAAGCTTTTTCCGATAAGTATGATTTTTATCAATGTTTTTTGTAAACTAAGTATTTTCATTTGTGGATTTTCTTACTCCATAAGCAATAGATAATTAAATACTTTGTTAAGCTACATAAATCGTCCACATTATTAATCAGATGAAGGTTTATGATTTGGCCATGCCCTTTTTTCTTTTTAAATGGAGGGTCACTTTAAATTACGCTTACAGTCCCTTTAAGTAATTCCTTGAATATTTCAACAGGTCTGCAGCATCCTTTTTTATTATTTAATCAGATTTGGTTTAATATTCTTTTATCCAAAAAGAAAGTTTTAATTATTTACCTAAATTATGTCTACAGTTCTCTTTAAGGAGAGCAGGGTAAACTTTCTTCAGCAGAATTAATTTTTAAATTTTGCAAATTATTATTTGATAAAATGTTAACCCCTTGCCATAGAGCAGTACATCTATATATATATAAAGTATAGTAGTCTGTGTTTGTTTGTTGGTTTTGATGTCCTATCATAACTCATGGACCCCTGGACGGATATTTCTCCTTTAACTTATATTTATTAAAATTTCTACTAAACTTATATATTTCTTTCACTACCTATTTTTCGCTTAATATCAATTAAATATTGTTGACAAGTTAAATATCTATCTCTACAATTTTTCTTTTCTTATCTTCCCAGGTTTTCTTTTCTTTACCTTCAATTTTTAACCTTCTTCCCAACTTTTTAGCTCACCCACAGTTTTATTCCAGCTCGTAATACCTACAATATTTAATCTAACTTATAATACCTTTTCCTTTTCTTTTTACGCTTATTTTCTATTTTATTAACTTTCTCTTTCTCTACCAGATTCTAAGCAGAACTTCGCAACCTACAACCAACGGTGTGAAACACTGCTCAGCCTGGGCCCAACCGGCCTGAAGTCGAAAACTCCGCCTATAGCCTGGCCGCCGGCTCCTCTGGTGCCTCATACCTCTGTGCTTCAAGGTTAGTTTGGTCATGCTACTCTCTCGTTATGCTACTTTAGGTAAGTTTGGTTATGGTATACTCTCTGTTATGCTACGTTATAATTCCTTTTTACTAAGTTTTCCCTCAGCGGATTTTACTCAATTACTTGGGTTTGTTTACTATGTTCGGCCCTTTTGGTTTAATTTTTTCTTAGTTTATTTACTTAGTTTGTCCCTCAGTGGACTTCTTTTTCTTGTTACTATATTTTGCTTTATCTGACCATCAATATATTTCTCCTTAGGTTCTCTTTATATATGGTTTAATTTTTACTCTTTCTTATTTCTAGTTTTATTTGCTGTATTTGTCCCTATGTAAGTTTTATTATTAACAACCTTGTTACGGTTTTCTTTTGCCGTTGTTACTCCCTTAATGTGTCTTTTATTTACTTTATCCCTTAGTGGATTTGTTTAGTTCAACAGTGGATTTAACTTTAACAACATTTTAGAGAATAAACAACATTTTTGAGAATTTACACATTTTTGAGAATTAACAACACTTTAGAGAATAAACAACATTTTAGAGAATAAACAACATTTTTGAGAATGAACAACATTTTTGAGAATTTACAACATTTTTGAGAATTGACAACATTTTAGAGAATGAACCACATATTAGAGAATAAACAACATTTTAGAGAATAAACAACATTTTAGAGAATTAACAACATTTTAGAGAATAAACAACATTCTAGAGAATGAACAACATTTTAGAGAATAAACAACATTTTTGAGAATAAACAACATTTTAGAGAATAAACAACATTTTAGAGAATAAACAACATTTTTGAGAATAAACAACATTTTAGAGAATAAACAACATTTTAGAGAATAAACAACATCTTTGAGAATAAACAACATTTTAGAAAATAAACAACATTTTAGAGAATAAACAACAATTTTGAGAATTTACGACATTTTAGAGAATAAACAACATTTTAGAGAATAAACAACATTTTAGAGAATTAACAACATTTTTGAGAATTTACAACATTTTAGATAGTGATCAACATTTTAGAGAATAAACAACATTTTAGAGAATAAACAACATTTTTGAGAATGAACAACATTTTTGAGAATTTACAACATTTTAGAGAATGAACAACATTTTAGAGAATAAACAACATTTTAGAGAATAAACAACATCTTTGAGAATAAACAACATTTTAGAAAATAAACAACATTTTAGAGAATAAACAACAATTTTGAGAATTTACGACATTTTAGAGAATAAACAACATTTTAGAGAATAAACAACATTTTTGAGAATTAACACCATTTTTGAGAATTTACAACATTTTAGAGAATGAAGGTATTGTTCATGAAAAATGAACGACAGAAGAAAGACTAAGATTATTCAAAGAAATAAAAAGAACAACAATTTTGTCTGTATGAACATGAAAAATTATGGTATTTTTACTGAAAAAAAAATATTTTGGAACAAACTTTTAAAAATACTGTAGGTTTTTTACCCAACAAACAATTTTTTCCAACAAACTTTTGAAAAAACTATTGACGTTTTTTAACTGAACAAAAGATTTCATTTAAACAAACAATTTTAACCCTATTCCCGCTGGGGGGGGGGTCAATTTGACCCCCCCCCCTGTAGTTTTTTTTACATAACTCAAAAAGTATTGGTCTGAGGCTGTTGAAATTTTCTGACTTTTCTTACATACCCAAAGCCCTCCCTTTAGGCCTAAAACCGGGCTTTAATACTAACTGCCTGAGTCCTCAGGCACACTGCCTGAATGACTGCTTTTGCCTGTAGCAAACTAAATCTTTGTTTTGACCCACTTTCACTTGTCAGATTTTGATAAAATTTAGCTTTTTGGAAAGCCTATGACATAAGGAAACGGATTGCCCAAGTTTTGCGAAAAAAAATTGCAAATTTTTTGCAAACAACCTGTCAAAGAAAATTTGCACATTTTAGTTTTTCTTGATTAAAAATCAGGTTATTTAAAATTTTGCAAAATTTTTTGCATATTTGAAATGGCATGGTCAAGGGCTTTTCAAAAATGTATAATTTGTCATTTTTTGGACAACTTTTTTTTTGCAAACAAACTGGATTTTGCGATAAAAAATTCAATTTTCGCAAATTTGCAATTTTTTTTGCAGATTATAAAAGTAGAGTACAAGAGCTTTCTAATGATGTATCATTTGTCATATTTGGACATAAAACATGGGATTTAGAGGGGGGGGGGTCAAATTGACCCCCCCCAGCGTATCCTGGTTTTCAAGTACCCCAGCGGGGATAGGGTTAAAGAACGATCATTTTCTGAGAAAATAAACTAAATAGATATTTTTAAGGATAAACAAAATCAATTTTTTTATACTTGATAAAAAACAATGAAATGTAAAAAAGCTAAACGCGCCCATCTCTACACGCATATACACATATACAGCAATTGAATTAAATACAGCAGCCGATGATGTTGAGTGAGCATTATTAGAATAGAAATCTACACAGTTGTTTAATCCACATCTCTGTCCAAGCTTGCAATCCAAGTAACTTAATATTAGATTAAATTATAGACTTCATATTGACATATATATATATACACGTACTTAGGGATGTTAATGTTTTCATTTTTTTTAAAAGCAAAAACGACGACGAAAAATCGAAAACGAAACGATCGTTTTTTTAAAAAGTTTGTTTTTTAAAAATGGTCGTTTTTAAAAATGATGGTTGTTAAGAACGATTGTTTTTCAAAACGATCGTTTTATAAAACTCGTCCTTTGTTAATGATCGTTAACGACAACCCTTTGTTAACAATCGTTAACAACAACCCTTCGTTAACGATCGTTAACATAATTGTCAATAAAATTTTTTTTTAACAATCGTATAAAAAAAGTTCGCAAATCGTTTTAAAAAAATTATTGTTTTCAAAAAGTTTAAATCGTTTTTAAAAACGATCGTTTTTTTCCGAAAATGAACTGATCGTTTTTGAAAACGATTGAAAAACTAAACAAAAAAAACGATTGTCTAACGATCATTTTTAAAATTGATTAACAGCCGGATATCTAACAATTTTCTGGATATCTTTGTAGGGTTTTGATTTGGAAAAAAGTAGGGGCTTCAAAAAGAATTTGACTGAAACTATAACTGAAAAACAGTAATTTTTGTACAAAAGATCAAAAATTTGAATACACATTGCCTTCCTTGTCCTAAGGAAACAAAACAACAACTAATTGCACAGTTTAACACAGACTGCTCACATGCTAGTAAATGCGATTTTTCCACAGAGCCCGAAATCTGGGATATTTAAAGATCCTTTGAATACTAAATACAAAACCTTCAAAAATAAAATAAATTCATAAATTTGATGTTTCATGTTAAAAATTGGAGTATGCATAACTTAACCCTTGAATTGGTATTATATGCAACAAATGTTCGTTGGATGACAGTAAAAAAACCTTGTGGAAAAGAGCATGTCGTGCCCGGACAAAAATAGGCAAGCTATGCTATTCCGTCAGAGTTGTTTCCGTGAGAGTGCATGTGCCATGTGCAGTCTGTGTTTGTCTGTGCTTAATTGTAACACCGCAGAAGTCAAATTGTGTACGCTAAAGTGTGTACAGTAATCATTTTCAAAAATGATCAAAAAACGATTATTTTTTGTTTTGTTTTAACTTTTTTTCTAAAAACAATTGTTTTATTAAAAAAAACAATCAAATTTTAAAACAAACCACTTGTTTTGAACTTTCAAAAAACAAAAAATGATTTAATTTTTTAAACAAAAAAAACCGTTTTGAAAACATTGGTTTTTTGAAAACATTTTTGCTGATATATATAAGTTTTATGACAATTAGTTTCAAGTTATTTCAGGAAGATAAGGTTATGAATGTTTTTTTTACTGAGACAAATAACCTGAATGTTTTCTGACTTAGGATTTTTCAACTAACAAACGTATTTTCTCTTTAAAAGGGTAATGTTGATCCGCTCTACTGCCCATCCGTCCTATTGCCCATCCGCTATACTGCCCATCCGGCCTACTGCAACATCTGACCTACGACAGCTGTAGGTCGGATGGGCATATCTTCTTGCCCATCCGATTCAGCAGCTTTTTTCATGCCTATAGCGCAGTAGGGTAGAAATAATTAATAAATTTGAAAAAGTATGACATTTCTCTTTTAATTTTGTGAAATTAACTTATATTTCTAGTACATTGACGGCAAGAAAATTTTAGAAATTAGAAATTACAATATAAACAAAAACAATATTTTTTCAAAGTTTTGCAGAGTAGCTTTTCTTCTTAGAGTAAAACTATTTTTTATTTTACTTTAAATAAATTCAATTTTTTAAGATCTTTGTAGTTAATGTAAAATGAATGACTATAATGAAGGATACAAAACAAGGTGAAAGCTAGAAGGTAGGAAATGAAGCCTTTATTTAATGGAGTATGTAAATGCCAGAAATGAGTGGAAAATGCAAATCAACCCCAACTAAAATCAATAATTTGATAAACATCATGATATTTTTCTAGGGGAGGGTAAAACAATTCTAGAGTGGGGTAAAAAAAAATTGACGCTCTTCGCGCACCACATTAAAAAAATTTACCCCCCCCGTGTAGAATCCTTATTTATGCCCCTGACCGTAATTACGTATTTACGCCATACGTAATTACAACTGAGATGATATTTTAAAAGCTTAAACCCAACTAAAACCCAAACTCGGGCTTAGATAGAACCCAAGTCAGGATTGTTTCTGATTCGACCAATGAGAGACTGTTTTGCAAGCTTTCTCTCTGTAGAAGACAGAATGCTGTCAGATGAGCTGTGACAAGGAGATGTAAATTTCGATAATTCAAACTTTATGTAGATGCATTATATCATAGTATGTTTATTTTATATAATTAATAAAATTTGACACCACAAATAATTCCCGAGATTATAAATGTAATAAAAGATTTTATGAAAGTTACAATCATGTGCTGCTGAAGACTTCAGTCTTAAAGAGAGTAAAACCCAAGAGGGTTGGTTTTTACTAAACTCAAGGCCATTCAAAACCCGTGTCTTGACTTGAGCTTTACTTGGGTCTAAGCAGACGCTAAGACTGGGTTTTAGTCGGGTTTAAGCTTTTAAAATATCATCTCTGATCACCCTACCATATGCACACTGCCCCATAATCAGTCTCTTCATTTAGGGATTTTAGCTTGAAGACGAAATTTCCCATAAATTGGAGCGCATCGGGAGTAAGACAGCCTTAATAAAAGATGTTTACTGTACACTGTACAGACCTAATTTTGCAGAAATAAACAATCATACACTCGACAATCTCCCAGCCACCAATATCAGGAAGAAGACGACTGTTACAGTGTACAGAAGCAACTTTAACGCATTCTCAAAACTGATCTAAAACAGAAAAATACAAAACGCGGCAAACATACAGTAAGTA
Source organism: Eurytemora carolleeae (assembly GCF_000591075.1). Lineage (NCBI taxonomy): Eukaryota > Metazoa > Arthropoda > Copepoda > Calanoida > Temoridae > Eurytemora > Eurytemora carolleeae. Next base: position 8,994 of record NW_019398213.1, read on the forward strand.
CCTGAAAAATGTGGAATAGGACAAGTATTAGAGTATTAATCAAGTGCTTTTGATTTTGTTTAAAGGATGTAGCTTTTAAATCTCTTGTAGATAGTCAAAATGTTTAGTGGTAACTAAATACAACAAATTTCAATTTAGAATTTAAAATGAAATCATTCCATATTGTGGACAGACTGTTATATTATTTAATTTTACATACTACAGTCATAACTTTAAAAGTAGAATGACGGATGTCTTTATCAGACATTTAAGTTACTTAGACATTTAAGAGACATTTAAGTTACTTAGACATTTAAGAGACATTTAACTTACTTAGACATTTAAGAGACATTTAAGTTACTTATAAATTTAAGAGACATTTAAGTTACTTATACATTTTTAAGAGACATTTAACAGACATTTAAAATACATTTAATTTACTGTGCAGAACGGCTCCCTGGAGTCTGTCAGGGATCCTGCATTGAACCCTTGAGCCAAGTAGCAGAGCAGCGTCTCCTGCAACAAGATCTCTTGTTCCTCAGCTGCTTCTACAACAGATTGGTGAAGAGCTGTCTGTAAAGAGCAGCGTCTCCTGTCTTAAGATTATTTAATTCTTTAACAGTTTCTACAATAGATCTATGAAGAGCTGTTTGTAAAGAGCAGCGTCTCCTATCTCAAGATTATCTTGTTATTTAGCTGTTTCTACAACAGATCTGTGAAGAGCTATCTGTAAAGGGCAGCCTCTCCTGTCTCAAGATTATCTTTAATATCCACTGATTTATCCTGGATATACCAGTTCTCCTCTATATCCTGTATATCCTAGTCCTCCTGTGTATAAACACTCTAGATGCTCCAAGTCTCCAGTAGCTCTGTTCATCATAGAACCAGCTGGAGAATATATACTGGTCTGTAGTTAGACTGGCTAGTTTATCATAGCTGATCCTGATCACAACCTAGATTGGTTCCTTGCAAAGGGTAATCTGGAGAGGATTATAGGGCAACATCTGATATCCTCAATGATGCTGAGGATTTTGAGGATGCATATTCATGTATAGTGATGGGGAAGGAGTAACCAGGCTTTAAAAATTTATACATTTAAGAGACATTTAAGAGACATTTAAGAGACATTTAACTTTAAGTTACTGTGACATTTAAGAGATGCACAAAAGATAAGACTTCAGAGACGACTGTAGGGATTTTTTAAGGCTTTTTGTAGTATAGTTGTAAGCCGTCATTCTAGTGTTTTGGGTTAACCCTGTGTATTAGCCATAACTATGACATATTACAAAATCTGTTTAATTCAAAGATTATTAAAGAGGACTTTAAATCGGCTTCATCCTGATTAACCTGATATTCACAGTTTTCATCTGGGTTGGGCAGCTGGGTGCTGGCACAGTTGGGCAGAGTGTTACAAGTTAGTTCATCGCTGATGCACAATAGTAGATTTTCAACGTTGCTTCTGTTACAGTCAAACCACTCATTTTCCCTCAAATAAACAATTTAGTTTTTAAATGGATAAGAACATATTGTTCCAGTTAGAATTCTTCCTTTATACAATACTAGGCTTAAAGGCTGCTTTGCGCCTATCTTCTATTTCAATTGTGAGCATTTTCTCTTTGTATACAAATTGTAAAACAAAAACAAAAAGTTTGCGGATTTTTAAAAATAATTTAGTGGATTTCTAAATTTTAATAAAAATCAAATTTTGTTGGAGGCAAAATTTGAAATTTTGATCATCTATAAACCTTTCCTGGGGATATTAAAGTTCCAAACAAAATGTGGGTCCGTTCGGTTCAGCCGTTTTGACGTTTATTAGATACAAACAAACAAACAAACACCCAAACAGACAAGCAAAGTATTTATATACTTTACATAATATATATATACATATATACATATCTATATATAAATTTGGCTTGTCTGTTTGTCTGTTTGTCTGTCTGTTTGTATCCAATAAACGTTAAAACGGCTGAACCGATCGGGCCCAAATTTTTTGTGGGACATCACATGACCACAGGGAAGGTTTATGATTGATTGAAATTTTAAATATTTGTCTCCATCAAAATTCGATCTTCATTAAATTTTTTAAAATTTTGAAAATCCACGAAATTTTTTGTGAAAATCCGGAATTATTTTGTTTTGTTTTATGATGTACACAAAGAGAACATGTTCACAATTAATTTAAAAGATGGGCGCGAAGCGCCCTCTAAGGCTAGTATATATATATATACTTAAAACACTAATCCCCAAATTTCCAAAATGTGGCCTGCCGTTTTTTGTGCTTTCATTTAGTTTCATGACCTGAGCAAGAATACAAAGCTCAATTTGTTATATAAGAAATTTTAAAGAAATTAAGAGAAACAAAAAAAATTTTAAAAGTTTGTTGAACTGGTTCAAAAATCCCAGGTGATTAAAATAACTTTTGATCTTATGGGACGTAATTTCAAATGACCCTCCAGTAATAGCATTCAATGTCGGATTTACAATGGTACCTTTAAAAACGCCTTCAAACTTGATTAACTTATCAAGGACGAATAAGATACCCTTATTTTTCATAGTACAATTTCAACTCGAGAATATATTCCTTAGTTATAAAGGGTGGACGCTGAAATCTTTTAAGTTTATTTAAACAAACAGAATTACATAAATGAATTTTTTTATGTTATTGTTATTTACAATATTTTTACCTACTGTTGTCTTCACATGATCGAGTATTGCCCAAGTTTCTACTTATTCTAAAAAATGTAATTTTTAAAATATTTTTTTAGTGCATTTTTTTTCAATTTAAAATTGTTCACTGTTTTTTTCTCAAACTCTGATTTTCTATTTCCTATATTTTTCCAACCCAATGTCGCAGACCTTAGATTTTTCAAACCATGCATTCCGTTAAATCTAATTATTCAAGATTAAAATAAAAAAAACTATACCGTAAGCTTTTTTAGATAAAATAATCAAAATTAAAAATTAAAGGTTTACATCATCTAGATTCAAAGATATAGGGATTAGAAAAGTTGAGTGCAAAGCAAAGATCAATTAGTTTGTCTAAACTAGGGGCAATTTAAATAAATACATATGCATATCCTATAGTTTGATTTTATATCAAAACTTACCAATTCTATAATTATTTTTAGATTTTTATTTTGATCTGAGAGGTCGTCATAGTATGCTAATTTTTGATGTCATATCTACAAAATACCCCCAAACATATCAAAATTGGCTGAGCTTTGAAAATACTGAAGACGTGATCTTAAATGTGCCTCCATTTGAAGAAAAAAGAGGGCATGTCTAACTCACAACGGTTTCTTTAAAACTTCATTTGATTAATGATGAGGAATATAATTTCTAAAGTTAGATATGTGTAATTGTCCCTTTTAAGGATTAATTAGTTTTCATAAAGAAACAACATGGATATCTAATTCATACTTTATCAGACAAAGCTTTCAAGGGGACCGTTGTTTATGGGATATCCTACTCTATCAACAGAGGGTCATTTAGAATTACGTTTACAGCCGCCTTAATCAATTTTATTGAATTATTCATTTTTTCCAACAATACACAAGGTGTTATGTGTCTCTGTGAAAAATTTTGTTTAGGTTTTTTAGCATACTAATCATCGTTTGTTTTGGTCGATAGTACATGAAGTAGGTACAACCCCCGTAAGGGGGGTGGGTTAGTCTATGAAATATTTTTCTCTAAAATGCCGTTTTAACCTCCAAAGTTGGGACTAATATTCAAAATTGTGGTTGGTCTCATTTCGGAAGATATAAAATAATTAATTAATCAACACCTCGTTTTGTTATAATAAAAAGTGTTACTGGCAGGTGCAAAGCCTGTATACTGGGGTGTTGTGTTATAAAGCCCATATACTGGGGTGTTGTGGTATAAAGTCCATATACTGGGGTGTTGTGGTATAAAGCCCATATACTGGGGTGTTGTGGTATAAAGCCCATATACTGGGGTGTTGTGGTATAAAGTCCATATACTGGGGTGTTGTGGTATAAAGCCCATATACTGGGGTGTTGTGGAATAAAGTCCAAATAATGGGGTGTTGTGGTATAAAGCCCATATTACTGGGGTGTTGTGGTATAAAGCCCATATACTGGGGTGTTGTGGTATAAAGTCCATATACTGGGGTGTTGTGGTATAAAGCCCATATTACTGGGGTGTTGTGGTATAAAGCCCATATACTGGGGTGTTGTGGTTAAAATAATTTGCTTTAAAATGCCGTTATTACCTCCAAATATGTTTAGTCCCTTTTCTTAAGATTTTCAAAAAAAATCAAAGATCTTTTTTTGTCATTTATTTTGATAAATCCTCGATTCTTTGCTTGAAAATGTGCAATTTATTCTATTCGGTTGTAGAAGTAGAGTTATAATTTAAATTTATGTTTGGGGTTTGTTTGCACTTTTTAACACAATACAATGATGTTTAGTATAGGCTAAACAGTCTAATCACACTTTTTTCAGAGACACATGCATGTAGCATATATCATGCAGAATCACAACATTTTGTTTAATTAACCTGTATGCAGTCACCACAAAATATATATTCTCCAAGGATTTCAAGTTATTTATCATTATCTGCAAAAGTAAAAGAAGTCTTTACATATTCTGACTAAACTTTTTTGTTTATGAAAACTGGAAATTGATAAACAAATGGTTTCCTGCACTGTATTTAGACCGGCTAAAACTTAAGTTCCTCATAAACTTTCTAATTTAAAAAGGCGTTCTTTCTTGGAGGATGATTTATTTCTCTATAATGAAGTTTTGTGTATGTTTGCAATGTCAGGGGATATTAGTTCCAAAACTAACATTTGGCTCATTTCTAACACTGAGTGTTAGAAATGAGCCAAATCTGCAAAGTTATCTTTTTCAAGAGAATATATCTTTAAATCCAAGACGAGTAGAACAAAATTACACTATAGTTTTATTAAAAAAATGGCTGAAAATATATGTTGAAACAATAAATGTCAATTTTAAACAAATAATAAGGTGGGAGAATTAGTTTTTGATGATTTTTGATTTCATTTTTGAACATATCCCTATTTTGAAACATTTACCGGATTTCAGCTGATGTCGCGTTTTCGGAACATATCCTTGTCAACACTGTAATAATTATTTATCATTATTCATTTCATTATTTTTTTAGGAAATAAAGAGTTTTTCTGCATTATCGATTTTGATTTGTGGGTTATACCTTGTCTATCTGTTCATCGTCAGAATCTTGTGCCTTAGCGACAACAATCCTGGTTTTGAGACAATTACCGGAATTCATATCAATGTCAATTTTTAAGCGTTTATGCACTTACGTAACAAAAAGATTTTTTTATAAGGTAAAATATAAACAAAATAGAAAATAGAAACAAACTGTTCTTTTATAATTCAAAATTTATTCAAATATTAATATCATTTGTTCTTACAATATAGATTTAACAAGAAATGCGGGAAACTGTTTGCTTAAAATGCTTGAAAATAAATCATGAATATTCTCTAATTTAACAGATAAAATGTGGAAACTTAGATTCTAGAAATAATTCTGAAGTTAATCTAGTCTTCATAAGATAATTTTTATTTTCAGTGATTAATTTTGTAAGTTATGAAAGTGAGTTTTGTTTTGAAATGTGGATTATACTCAAAACGGGAAAGTGGGTTTTGACTCAAAAACGCAACAATGTTTCAAATTCAAAATATGTTCGAAAATTGAAAATCTAACATTATCTTGAAAACGGTCAAGAGCTTTAATATACCAAGAACTCCTATTATAATTTTGATTTTTAAAAAAGTTTAAAATTGGGAAATGTTGTCCTCGTCATGTTAAAGGGAGTGACCGGCTATGTAAGGTAGTTGAACTGAGTATGCAGTGTTGTGGAAAGCTTCTTTCGGATTCATTTGATACATATGAAACTTTAAAGATCTGTAAATCCTGAGTTTGAGCGCAAATTCGATGTTCAAAACTCCTACTTTGGGGGTGGATACGTTTTCAGAATTAGTTTTTTTAAATTATTAAATAACGACGACATAAAATGTAAAAAAGTTCTTTAATAAACTACAGACGTCATGATTAGGAAAATGTTGAGAAAATAAAAGCTAATCTTATCATCGAAAATAAGTAATCTTGTTCATTTATTAGTTTCTATTATCTCATTTTCTGGTTTCTCATTATTCACAAAGATTTTCGCAGATTTTCTAGAATTATTATTGAAAAGACGACATTTGAAGAATTTGAAGAAATCTGCGAATAAATTCAAAGAAAATTAAAAATTCAATATAATAATGAAAACAATATAATCGATTTAGCATTCATTTAAAGACAAATTTCTTTTGAGAAATATGTTCCTAACCATCTAATTAGATTACTATATAATTTTTACTTTATTTTTCGTTGTCGTTATTTAACAATAAAAAAACTAATTCTGAAAACGTATCCACCCCCAAAGTAGGAGTTTTGAACGTCGAATTTGCGCTCAAACTCAGGATTTACAGATCTTTAAAAAGTTTAATATGTCTCAAATGAATCCGAAAGAGGTTTTCCACAACACTGCATACTCAGTTCAACTACCTTACATAGCCGGGTACTCCCTTTAAATAAAATGTTAGTTATAGTTCTTATTATTGACTTTTACTCTGGATATGGGCCGGGATCCCAAACACCCAGTCTTTCAATTTGTGCCCATTTCTAACACTCAGTGTTAGAAATGGGCCAAGTGTTAGTTTTGGAACTAATGTCCCCTGAATATACTGCATACAGTTTTCTGACTGACATTCTTCTAAAAGGAAATCAAAGTTCAGTTCTAAGGAGAGGTTTTCAATCAAAAATACTTATGAGAAAGTTCTGTTTGCAAATGGAAATACAGTTTAGAATTACAAATAATAATTAAATTCCCTTCTCTGATAATATTTTCATTGTTCAATAAGCAACATTCCATAAAGATCCCTTTTCATGTAATTAAGTTTCGTAAAATCAAATTTTAATGTAAACTTGATTAATTTATACATTTTTTAAGGTATAAGAAAAATCAAAAAAAGGTTTTTTTACCTTGATAGTATAATTTGAATCTTCATAGCTTTTGGACCATGTTTGAAATACATGTTCATCTGAATATCCTTAAGTATTTAGTTAGGCTGAAATGGATACTTGGGAAATTGTGCTAAAACTGTGATGATTTATGAATAATTGGGAAGTTTCTAATTTTAAAAATTCCATTGTGAAAATGTTAAATTTTGTAATTGATATTAACCCTATTCAGGCTGACGTCTGGTTTACTTTAGTCCAGAGGGGGTCCCATGAACCCCCCCCCACACCCTCTATTTCCTGATTGTGATACAAATCTATAACATTTGATACATTTAATAATCTGCCAAAAAATTTGCAAATTTTCAAAATTTCAAGTATTTATTGCAATAACAAAAATGTGCAAAAACAAAAAGTGCACGAAATATGATAAATACATTTTTGAAAAGCCCTTACCGAGGAGAATTCAAATATGCAACATATTTGCAAAATTTTCAGAAACTAAATTTGTATTTCAGGAAAACTGAAAATGTGCAAATTCTCTTTAAAGGCATCTGAGCAAAACCTATGCAAATCCAATGATCGGAAGTAGGTCTAAATATAAATTTAGTCCGGTAAAGGTTTGCCTGAGGACTCAGGCAGTAGGTATAAAATCCCCGCTTTGAGGGCTGAGGGAGGGGGTCCCAGGGACCCCCCCCCAGCCGGAATAGGGGTAAGACCAAAAATAATACCTGTTTTGGGGAAATCATGTGATTTTGTTATTTTTCCATCAGGCTTATTATCTTCATCATCCTCGTTATCCTTCAGTTTATCAGACTTAAACATCATTTAAAGTGACTGAAGACGTTAATACAAGTGACCTGCAATTTGTAAAGCCCTATTCACAATGTTTTTTTTTCAAACCTCTGAATCATCAAGGGTGAATAAGATACCCTTATTCCTATGCTAAAGTTTGAGTTGTGGTTGCCCAGCACTATATTTCAAGATATCAACCTAAACCATGCAAAAGTTTAAAGGGTACCGTACAAAATCGGACATTCCCAGCTAGCTCCATGGAGGATCACAATCCCATTAAAACAATTTTTTAGTAGTTTTTCTATTTTTTCTTTTTTTAGAAAGTAAAAAAAATTTTGAAATGTAATTTTTCAGTTCCGTTCCTTGTTGTTTTTACTGAGGTATATTTCGATATCATCATCATCATCTTTAACTTGTCTAAAATGTAGCAATGAAAGTTGTTATTTTGATTAAAATCTTTTAAATCACCTCTTTTCAAATGTTGTTTTCAGAACAATCAGAGACAAACCTAAACATGTCAAAATAATAGATTAAACATATTTATGCCGAAAAGAATATGGTGATATTTTGAAAGATAAAAATCAATAGAAATATCATATAAAAATAGTATTGCAAGACAAAAAATATAAGGAAATATTCATTATTGGTTTATTGATTGCCTGGAAAAAAGAAGTTTTCATGAAGATTATGAATATTGAACTCAAGTTCCACATTGCTCTTCTCAGACTTGAACTAAACAAAACAAATTTTACTAAAATAAATAAGAAATCGTCTTTCTTCTACACAGTATTCTTGATAGGTGACAAAACATTCAATATATTTGTAGTGTTTGCTGTACTTTTATTTTCTACGCTTGTCCGTCCCAGCGCTTGGATCTTCTTGTAACCTCAAGCTCATCTCATAGCCTAACCTAACACTAAACACTAAATAATGTGTTACCCACCCCGTCCATCACATTTCGAAATATATTGTACATTATGTTCTCTCTGTAAAAACCAAAAATTACGTCTTCTAGCTAATTGTAAATAGAAAAAATTGAGCTGGCAAAAATGAAACTATTTTACATTTTGTTCAACTCTTCTATCTTTTTGCCAATTTAAATAAATACAAAATTACCCATTCTCTGTTCCAGAAATAGGCTTGGCTTGGTTTCCGATATGGATCAAAGGTGGTTGGCCTCAGATTATCTAAATCATAAATTTATAGATCTCGGATTATCTAAATTATAAATTTATAGATCTCAGATTATCTAAATCATAAATTTATAGATCTCAGATTATCTAAATCATAAAAATATAGATCTCAGATTATCTAAATTATAAAATTATAGATCTTAGATTATCTAAATTATAAAGTTATAGATCTCAGATTATCTAAATTATAAAGTTATAGGCCTCAGATTATCTAAATCATAAAGATATAAGTCTCAGACAATCTAAATTATAAAGTTATAGATCTCAGATTATCTAAATTATAAATTTATAAATCTCAGATTATCTAAATCATAAAAATATAGATCTCAGATTATCTAAATCATAAAAATATAGATCTCAGATTATCTAAATTATAAAATTATAGATCTCAGATTATCTAAATTATAAAGTTATAGATCTCAGATTATCTAAATTATAAAGTTATAGGCCTTAGATTATCTAATTCATAAAGATATAAGTCTCAGACAATATAAATTATAAAGTTATAAGCCTCAAAATAACTAAATCACAAAGTTATAGGTCTCAAACTATCTAAATTATAAAGTTTTTTAAGTAATAAAATTTGTGAGTAAATTTTGTAAAATGAATTTGTAGGCTTTAGAGGACAGTCATAAAACTGGATGATATTTTAAAACCTCCCTAGTTATACTCTAACCATGTAAGGTTACAGATATATAGGGTGTCTCTGAAAAAAGTGTGTTTTAGCTTTTTCGTCTACTAAATTTCGTTTGTTGTAATAAATAATAAATAAATAAAGGTACAATGTTGATAAATTATTTTTTTATTGTTATGCACAAAATGATTTACAAATGGCTAAACCGAATGGGCTGAATTTTTGTTAAAAAACCCATGGGTACCCTGAGGGTGACAAAGGCTAAAATAAATTTGAATTTTTTTAAAAATTTTTTTACTAAAATTTTTTTTTAATAAAATATTTTTAAAATAAAATATTTTTATTCGAACAAATTTTTTTAATGTTTCTAAAATTCTCCGGGCAACGTCGGACACTTCAGCTAGTTGTTGATATTCTTTGTCTCTTTAATTGTTTTCAAATTGTGTTTTTATCAATTTCAAACAAGTTGGAGTTTATTTCAAAACAAAAACATTACAATGGTTTGTTTATAATTTTTTAAGTATGAATTTATATTGCACCTTCTTCTAAATGTAGTTTTTCAAAAAGTCCCTTTTCAAATGCGGCTGTAATATCCAGAGCTGCAGCATTTTTGATAAAAATTAAGGTGAAAAAATAAACAAAGGTCATATTTCATATCACGTTGAACAAACACTCAGTAATACATCTGACTAAACTCTGAGAGATAATAAATATGCAGATAAAAGATAAAAATTAAAAATGCGAAAATTAGACAATTTTTTCGAAGCCTTTTATGTATGTAAGAAACCCTTTAATGGCGGGTCTTAATCTATGTTTAGCCCTAGAAAAAGGCCTTTGAGTAAAGGTATATAGAATTTCTATGCATGCAAGTGTGGTATCTGGGAACCACAAATACGTGCAATAAATGGTAT
>NW_019398214.1:0-19996 GCF_000591075.1 Eurytemora carolleeae
TCGCGCATTCTTAGGAGTTTTATCTATCCCCCCCTCCGCCAAGTTAGGAACTACAATACTTGTTAAGATTGAAACAGTTTGCGGCAATTATTCACTTTTTCGCTCAAACATGTTTATGCGTTATTAATTTATTTTATCTACTGAATTGATTCCAGCGTCGTGCAATTTAATCATTATTTACATTAATGACTTGGTTAATGAAAATAGGGCTATCGCTGGATAGGCAACGAATTGGTTAATGATATTATATTATGTCATCTTTTACTCTATCTGATCGACTCTTGATAAAACGAAGGCTCGACATCTAGTTAATTAAACTTGGATGCACGTTCAGTTGATATCTTTTTACTTCAGGTTGTTATCAACCCTGTTTTAATTTAATTTTATCTATTTTATCAGGAACTGTTCATGTAAAATAAACAAATGGTAGAATAAACAGTAGACACAGTGTTGATTGAAAGTAATTACTTTGTTGTCATCTTCTTCAAACTTTTATTGAAAAAACACAACGTAAATATCTTTATAAAAAAATCACAGGGTTTACAAGTGGCTTTTCGCTATATATATGCTCTCTACTTGCTTAGAAATATATAAAATTGAGATCTTAAGTATCGACAGCTCCGTTACTTTACTTTGTCAACAAGTTCTGATTTCCTATATTTCAGATTTACATCCGGTACAATATGACTATGAACAACCCAATAGGTAAATACATACCACTTGCTTGGAAACCCAGCTTTGCTTAGAAATTTATATTTCTTAGATATTCAACCCTCTCAACAATTTAAACCTAGCTAACTAATTATTGTTATTTAGGGTTAGGTTAGGTTAAGATACTTTCTGGGCCGAGCCCTGCGGCTAGGATGGGCTAGGGGGCCGAGCGCTGCGGCCACGGGTTAGGTTAGTTAAGACACTTTCTGGGCCGAGCGCTGCGGCTAGGAGGGGCTAGGGGGCCGAGCGCTGCGGCCACGGGTTAGGGTAAGTTAAGACACTTCCTGTCAGACCCATGTACAAAATTGATAGCTAGGGGGCGCTGGGGGGCGGCCACGGGTTAGGTTAAGTTAAGACACTTCCTGTAGCATGTACAAAATTGATAGGAGGGGGGGGGGGGTCCATAAATCGTATACTAGGAAATTACCAAGTAATCAATATTTAATATCAGTAAATGAAATGTTTTAAAAATAAAAATCCAAAAATCTTGCTCGTTTGTGTCTAACTTTGTTTTATCCTCCCAAATTTTTCAAAACTCATTTCTTAATTCGTGAATAAGTAGAAACCTAGTATTGCAAACTATTCATATTAATAAGATGGGATTCTGGTTCCGTTCTGTAAATAAATGACCTAATCCCGATAAATAAAAGAATTTATTTCATCATTGAGCCGAAATGTTGTGGATGTTAAAGAATCCCCCCCTTGTGATGATCTTTGGGGAACAGAAGAATAAATCGGACATCAAAATGCATTTTTTGTTTTATCAATTCATCCGCTTTGATAGTTAAAACCTAAAATTTAATTTTTTCTTCAAAAAAAACCGGAAAAAAACTACCTACAAACCTAACCGCGGGGGGATTTTTAAAAAAAAAGTGAGGACAGGCGATGATTTTTCAAGAAGAAAAATACCCTGTTGTGGATCTATTGAATTCGCATCCTAAGCATTAGGTGTTATATACATTAAAAGAATAGCACCACGGGGAGAAATAATCGGAGATCATTTATTTTTTTATGAAATATGATCCTGAAAATGTTGTTTGATTCCAGGTAAACTGCAGGAAATCCATCAGAGGAATCTAGACGCTCCTTGGGGACCCCCTGTATACCATCTCGTGGTAGGATATTAAAGGGGCTGTGGACATGATTTGAATTGTCCCTGCTTTCATAGAGTGGCATGTACTATTTCCAACAGTACTCTTGAAACTTCTAACTGTGACACAATGTGGAAGCTAGATATTTTCTACCTAAAAGTGTTGAATTATATAATTTCCCTTCTTATAGAAAAAAAATTAAAAATAATAAAATTTTCAAATTAACAAATAATGATGGTTTAATCATCCTTGATTAGTAAAAGTTTCGAAGGATACCGTCGTAAATCGGACATGTCACTCAATCAATAAAATTATGTCTTTGTCTCTTTAAACAAAAAATGCATTGATACACGGATTAATAAAAATACACTTAGAAGTCCTTTCATCCCTTCTGATTAAATGTATATTAAAGGGACTCGAGACAGGAACACCAGATAGAAGTCTTATATGTATCATTCAACGCCTGAGATTCTCAGTTTTCAGCCTATATCCCCTTTCATTTTTCCTTTCCCTTCAATTAAACCTCCTTTCTCCCACTTCCACAAGTATTTTTTACGTTGTTTTATTGTCCTGCCGCTGCGTAAAAATGTAATATTTTGGACTAAAAAAGAAAGTGAAAGCGTTGTGAATGGTTGATGTCATTCTTTTACTTAAAACTGACTTACAATATTGTTTATGTTTCCAGGATTCCTCAGGAGAAGCACATGGTCCAACCTTCAAGATAGAAGCCAGGTTTCAGGGACTCACGGCTACAGCAGAAGGAAATAGTCAGAATCGAATTAAGATATGGGAGAAGACCCAAACGTCCTTCCATTGTGTCCCTTGTCTGACGTCATCGGGGAGAAGACTCGTTTTTTGGCGCTAAGACCAATTGAAAAATGAGGGGGAAATGAAAAATGGTACATTAACTCTTTTTTTGGTACTTTTTACCTCAAGATCATTTAAATCATTTAGATTTCCTTAATTCATCAATAAAACTTTTTATAAAAAATTTGCATTTGTATTAATTTCGGATGGGGGGGGGGGATTTGTTAATTTTTTGAATTTTGAATTTACGGGACATAATCAAGTCGGGATTATTCATTAATTTTGAACTTTGCTGGGATCAGGAGCATCAAAGAAGCAAGCTAAATCTCTAGCAGCTGCTAAACTTTTGGGGTATGTGTAATTCTAATAATTCTAATAATACTTTTCATATCTATATATTTAAAATGTTTTTTTATCATAATACTGGGGGGAAAATATGAATCTTAAAAGGGGTGGGAAGGACGGGGGGGAGTAAAAAATTGATTCTCAATATAAATACACCCCTGGTATCAATAAATATAACTATATATTTATAAATCATTCAATGACAGATCAGTATCAGCTTTAATATCATACCTTTATATCCGTCGTATATCCATCTATCTCTGCTTTAATATACTTTTCTATCTGTCTATCTGTCATATATCCATCTATCTATGCTTTGATGTACTTATCTATCTATCTATCTATCTGTCTATCTATGCTCTAATATACTTATATATCTATCTTTCTGTCTATCTGTGCTTTAATATACTTATCTATCTATCTGTCATATATCCATCTATCTATGTTTTAATATATATCTGTCTATCTGTCTAGATTACTGGATGGAGCACCTGTACCTGAAGTATTATCAGTACCTGAATCCAATTCTACAGGAATACTTTATATAATTTATCTTCAATTGCTGTTCATGTGTTCTTTGAAATCGTCAGGGGACTAACTTTTCCGAACAACGATATATATTGCCGTTTTCTTTTCATTGTTTATATTTTACCATCTAGAGCAATTATTATGTAAGAACAAAAAACTATGGTTTATAAAGACGACATTTTAGCAATTTTAAGTGTATTTGATAGTGATACAAAATAAATAGTTTTGTGTAGCTTAAAAATCCCTTAATAAGTGAAATATTAACTTAAGATTTAAAGTTTTCATCTATTTCACAGTTATCTGGTTCTCACTGTATAACAGTTTTTTCAGTTCTTAGGATCCGAATCCGCGATATTTTAGCTCCTTGGATCCAGATCATCAAAAGTATGCTGATCCACTGAGATCCAAGAAGGATAATGTAAACCAAAATATTTTTTAAAATTGTTAAGATAGGAATGACAATGATTGACTAATGTGAAATCCTTAAAACTACCGTATTTCTTCTTGGTTCCGTTTTCATATATCGGATCCAGCTCTTGTTTTCACAGAACTGATTCGTCTCTAAAACTACATCAAAATTAAAAAGGGTTCTAAGCACTGATTTTTTATGAGAATGTTTTCAGGGGAGGGGTATGAACAATTTTCATTGAAAATGGGACTTCAACTTTTCATTTTTATTTTGATGAGTTATAAAATTATATTTTGAATTCAGGGAACAAAGTTGGAGAACTTCAAGAATACTGCTCTGTTAATGGTAAATATCTACTATCTAGCCTAGAACTAAGGGTTCAGATCAGCAAAAAAAATTTTATTTTTTTTCTGACGGAAAAATATCTGACATTAGAATAGCACTGTAAGTCGCACCGGAAAGTAATCTGGAGTCATAACTTAAGTGTTTTTATCCCATGATCAAGCAGTTATCAGTATCTTTTGAGTCCGAAGATTTACATTTTTTTTTACTTTTGGATATCATCATATCACGCGGTCAGAATCCAGCAGCGTAAACTATAATTAAGAGAACAAGCACTATTGTGTTTAATAGTTGTCACAATGAATATCAAGATCAAACTTTGCAGATAAGCGCTATCTAACACAAAAGTTTCAACCTCCTCTGATCGCTTACTGAATTTGATATTCTTATACGCAGTGCTTAGGATCCATTAAATTTTGATGCGGATCCGGATCCGGACTGGAAAAAAATGGATCCAGGTCACTTCTTTAAGATTTACTGAAATTTTTTAACAAAACAAAATTTTCAAGTTTTTGGTTTAATTTTTTTTGCTTATTTTTATCCTAAAACTTGATGAACCATTCAGAAATGAGGAAATTTTTATAATTTTTTTTTTCTTCAAAAGTTCAGATTTGGGGTTTTAGAGTAAAAAGGATTTTTTTTTGCAGTTTTTGGTTGATATTTTACCCCTTGGTTCCGGATTCTAAGCACTGCTTATACGAGAAGAGGGAAAATAATTGTAACGGCGGGATTTAAAGATTGTACTTTATTCACTTTTTAATCCTAACTGTGATGTAGGTTTA
The DNA here is from genome assembly GCF_000591075.1 of Eurytemora carolleeae. Classification (NCBI taxonomy): domain Eukaryota; kingdom Metazoa; phylum Arthropoda; class Copepoda; order Calanoida; family Temoridae; genus Eurytemora; species Eurytemora carolleeae. The sequence continues at coordinate 5,016 of NW_019398214.1, forward strand.
CTGCAACCCTGGTATGAAGAAGGTGCTCCAGTTGGTCCAGATCATAGTAGATGCTTTACTATAGTTGCATCCTTGGGTAATACTTGATAGTAGATCACGTGCAACCGCCAGGAATCCCTCAAAACAACATCCGAACCTATGAATGCTTTCTAACCCCTTTGGCCTTTGTATCAACCAATTTTAAAATCTAAAACAGTTTGAGGTCAGAAAACAGTAAAATCAGATCGGATCAACCGTTACCGATATTGCTGCGTGGGGTTATCAAAAAAGAAAAAAACGCTTTTTAGAAATTAAAAGATTTAAATTTTTAAAGAAGAAAATCTAATTTTTTATAGCCTATGTTACCCCTGGGGTACCAATGGGTTCCCTCAAAAAGTTTCAGCCAATTTATATATATATATATATATATACATACATATATATATATATTATATATATATATATATATATATATATGAGGGAAGAGCTTCATTATATATATATAAAAAAGTGTATGTGGTTGTCTGACTAAGCCAAATAAACTTGTCAATTACAAACATAAAAAACATTAATGATTTTTAGTTAACACACTTGCTTTAATGAATAATTCACTTCAAAACTTCAAATTAGAATATAACGTTGTAAATCATTGGACTTAAAATCAGATCACTAGACAAATTTTACTTTAAAAAAACAAAACTTAACTATGAAATACGAAACTAGGCTAATGTTCGTGAAACTCGGATTGTTAAATTGAGTTTGGAATCTCGTAACTTGGCACTGAACTTAACTTTGAATACGTTATTAACTTGGAAAACTAAACTTAACTTGTAAACTCAGCTTATACTTTAAATACTGATCCTAAATTCTGAAAACCGACCTCATTTCATTAACCTTAAGTAGTGAGTACTCTGTGTTTAGGTTGGATACGAGAAACCGGAGAGGGAACAACTAAAAAAACTGCCAAAAGATTAGTGTCTCATCTGGTTCTTGAAAAATTAAAATCTCTAACTGAAGAGCAGCGATCAGAACTCAAGTATGTATTTATAAATACCTAAAGCTTAGACTAGGACTTAATCTCCCTTTAGCAGAACTCGTTAATTTAAGAATACCGTGAAAGCCGAAAATTACTTAAACACCGGACTTAATTCATGTCTTATTTAGGAATGCATTTAATTAGCTTTTTTGTCATTAAACACTCTTCTTCTTCTTCTTATAATGACACACTTGTTTCAAAAATTAGGTTGACGTTCTCCGTTACGGTAAAAAATAATTTACTGAAATTAAAAATCTTAATTAATCTTAGGCACGCTAGATAAAGGGGTCTAACTCAGTAAAAGGTGGGGTTTTAACGACAAATAATGATTGTTATTTCAACCTTATTATGGACCGGGTTATAGCAATTTTATTTGAATAATTGATAATGTTGTAAAATTAAAGCTGATCTTTTTAAAATATTTCCTGTCAGCATTTTAACGTAAATTTGTTGTTTTTTTCTAATTAGTATTGTCTAAGCATATTTCATTCTGATACTTTATTTCAGTCACACAATTAATAATTATCATCATGAATAGTTTGTTCGTTTTAGGGCTGATTTAAACTAATCAGTCATAGAAAAACGTACATAGTTTTCAAAGCCTTAAAATAAATGTTGTTTCTTTTCGTTTTGTTAAAAAATTTCGAAAATCTGTGAAAAAAAATCAAAAAATCCGCAAATCGAAAATTAAGTAACCTTATTCATTCAGGAATCCAGATCTAAAAAAGAAGGACTACACAGAAGAACAGAATTTAGAGAATAAAGAGGATACAGAGAATAAAGAGGATACAGAGGATAAAGGAGACATTCTTCCAGAAGGTTCTATTGGGGTCTGGACTGGAGAAGAAATAATTGAGGTAGGAGATCATTTAATTTCCATTTTTAAATATTTTAAATTTTAAAATTTTTAATAAATTTTTTAATTTCGTTATATTTCTAGGCAATTTCAGCTAATGCAGCTTTATCTCGGAGATTTAATAATTTAGGGAAATATTTATTAAATATAATACATTTTTAAGTTTGAATATTATTTAGAATAAAAGTTTAAATTTTCCAAAATGAAATTATTAAAAAATATTTCCTTTAAAGATTTATCGGTAGATAACAGAGAACAATAGTGAAGAATCTAAAAATAATCACGAGTTGAGGTCACAATGAACTATTCTGGAAAACAATTGAGCGAAATGTAATGTTTTAATATTATAATTGATTGATATTTTGATTATCGCATTCTAATTAATAAGAAGAATGTTGAGTACAAATCTTCACGCTCCATATTTTTCTTATTCAGGGTTTAATTCTAGTCCTATTAATAAAGAAAGACCTCCTTTTAATATTAAAGTTTTTATCTAGTATAATTGAATTGAGGAAATTGACAGAATTCAACACGTTTTAAGTAAACAATATCTTTTACATTGTTACTCAGACAATAGTGTAAATAGTATTGTTGTGAATCGGACACACAACTCGTTCGTCGGGGNACATAATAATAATAGTCTCATAACCATATTCAAAAATGTACACAATACATTAAAACTAAGCTACTTTACATTGACGTTCACTTACACGATTAGGCAAACGGATTGCTTAGATTGCTTAGCTGCTTGGACATTCTTTAAACAACAACACTTTTTGATTTATAGTTTTACAGCATTTTTGGCATAAATTGAGCTTGGATTATGAGCTGTGATTTTGTAGAAAACAAGTCTAGGAGGACATGTTAATTATCATATAGTCACGTATATGTACTTTGTTTACTGTTCTGATTTTCACAATTAAACCCAATGATTAAACCAATAATTTTTCTGCTTTTGAATATTTATTGTCTTTTGCTTTCATGTGAAACTAAAAAATATTATTTACCCCTGTAATGTTTCAGTTTGAAATGTTAATATTCTCCCCTGAAATATTTGGCAGCGTATCCATGTTTACACGAGTTAGTTACTAACAGACTGAAAACTAGTCCGTTCACGATTTTTTGTAAATTTATAAGTTAACATTAAAATTTACAAATCTGGTGTTATTCAATATATGGTTTTCTGAAATAAACAGTAAACACAATTATCTGTTATCTTGAATACAAAATCAATACTCAGGCCAGCTAACCCGTCGTCCATCTGAATGCATTTTTTTTGTTTACTTTTATATTTTCAGAGCGTGCGTACAGCGTACTTCAGATAGAATGGTTCAAGAATGCGTAGTTGTCCCTGTCCCGACTTCGAGGTTTGAGGGTCAGAAGCCTGGAACCAGCGGGCTCAGGAAAACTGTCAAGGTCAGTTTCTTACTCAAGGTGAAAAGGTCACCTTGAGAACCGATGTCTTTAATTTCTACATGTGTATTTATTTATTTGTTATTGCAACCATAAAACCTCTAATGGAGTTAAAATTCGAATAAGTTGGTTAAGAATCTGTCAACAAGAGTTTTTAAGTTTAAGAAGTCAAAATTTAGGTCAATGAACCCCGTTTTTTCTTCTTAAAACCCGTAAAATGGAGGCTGCATCCAAAAACAAACTCGAGAAACGAAGTCTGAAAAATTAGTTGTAAAAAATGTTTCGAATTGACCCCCCACCCCCTCCCTTAGAATACGTGATTCATGTCAAACTGATTTCAAATATTAATTTTTTCATTTGAATTTTGTATTAAGGTTTTCCAGCAGAAGAATTATACTGAGAACTTTGTTCAAAGCATTCTGTCCGCTATGGGTAAGTTTCACTTGGATTTAGTTCGTTGTTGGTTGGGTTGGTGGGTTCTTTTCTTCGTTGAATTGATGGTGGTTGGTTGGTTGGTTGGTTGGTTGGTTGGTTGGTTGGTTGGTTGGTTGGTTGGTTGGTTGGTTGGTGGTTGGTTGGTTGGTTGGTTGGTTGGTTGGTTGGTTGGTTGGTTGGTTGGTTGGTTGGTTAATCCGAATAATAACAATTAAGATTTTTACAGTTTTTTTGATAGTTTAAAGATGACTCCTTTGTTAATGTTATTGGGTTGTATTTGATTAGTAATCGATAAGTTAGTTGCACTAACTTGCCAGTAATAAAGAAGTTGTTAAATATTTAAATTAAGGATCCGGGCTTGAAGGATCTACGCTAGTTGTAGGAGGAGACGGAAGATTCTTCATGACCGAAGCTACAGATATTATTATTAAAGTAAGGAGTTTAATTTTGTTTACTAAATTCAGCACAAAATGTTCATTTTTCATGTTTAAAATATTAATTAAGGCAAATGTAAGGGAGGGTTGAAATTAAATTAATTACGATACAAAATGTTAACTCTTAATCATTCCTTATTTCCAGGCTTTTTTACTAAGATTATTTTTACCAACCTTTTAAATAATTTATTGTAATCAATTTTTAAAATAAGTTTACTAACACTAAAAGCCGACATAACATATACTGCCCTGCATACTTAGATTTAATGCATATTTGTCTAAACTTTTATTTATTAGATGTCTGCTGCTAACAAGGTGTCTAAACTTATAGTTGGAAAAGGTGGATTCCTATCTACCCCTGCTGTATCCAATATTATCAGGAAACCTGAACATTTTATCTAAAAGGTCACCACCCCTCCCCGCAACCCTCTGCCTCCTTGCGGAGTGTATGGATCACAGAGTTAGAATGACACTGTGATACTGTTATGCCCGAGTGGAAGTATCCGAAGCCGTGAAGCCCCAACCACCGTGGACTGTATCTACAGCCTCAAATTGTTAAAAAGCTTTTTTTCATCTATCTCCCTCCGACCCCCTGGCCGGATCACTCCACTATAGCTCAGTGGTTGTCACTATAGCTCAGTGGTTCTATTAACACACCCTTTCCCAATACTATATAATTTAAGTTGCTACAAAAATTGAGAAGACCCGATGGGTACCCTGGGGTAACAAAGGCCTAAAGAAGTAAAAAAAATTCTTTCAAAATAAAATTAAAATTCAATTGTTCTACTTAAATTCAAATTTTTTTTTCACAGTGTTTTTTTACCTAAATTTGAACTTTTCGTTTTCATGATGAAATGTTTGAATTAGAAAGTACAAAGCTGATGGAGGATTTATTCTTACTGCCAGTCATAATCCAGGTATATTTCCTAGGCAAAATCAAGGTAGATATCCTTACTTCTAGTCATAATCCAGGTAGATATCCTTACTGCTAGTCATAATCCAGGTTAATCTTTACTGCTAGTCAAAATCAAGGTAGATATCTTTGCAGCTAGTTATAATCCAGGTTAATCTTTACAGAATATTTGTAATAAGGTGGTCCAGATGCTGATTTTGGAATAAAGTTTAACATGTCAAACGGTGGACCTGCTCCTGATGCTGCAACAAATACAATGTTTGAGAATACTAAATCTATTCAATCTTACAACATCTGTCCTGATCTACAGGTGAATAAAAATTTTATGTTATTTTTAGGAATAATTGTCTTAAAAAGGTCAAAAAAAAACTATCACTTTTACAAGGAAACGGAATAATTTTCAAGTTTAATATTGTTTTCAGTGCGACTTCCACAGCATTGGTGTTTACGAGTACATGGTAGACGGAAAACCCTTTACAGTTCAGGCAGGAGATAATATTATACAAAAAATCCGACCAGAGATATAGAAAACTTGATTGCATTTCTTATTTATAGGTCAACTAATTAGTGTACACCGATTAGTGTTAACGGTAAATTTGTACGAAGATTCTGCAAGATGTCAATGATGCAAAGCAACCTTTCGCTTCCGCTTGCGCCTTATTCATGTTGTTTTTACAGTGTTTCTATTTGTTATTGTTTGGAATTATTCTCCCCGGCTTCTAGGTGATTGATCCCTGTGCAGACTACATTGAACTCATGAAATCTATCTTTGATTTTGATCAGATCAAAGCTCTAGTTGGTGGAGAGGGGAAACTCAAGGTAAAATCAGTTTTTTAGTGTAGGGGGAGGTGGGAGGGGGGTGGCTATAATCGAAAGTAGTTTGTTTAATTGATATTTTGAGCAGTGCTTATGATCCGGATCCGGTGTATCCGAAAGATTTTGGCTCTCTGGATCCGGATCTGCAAAAATATGCGGATATCCGGATCCAAGGGGCTAAATATAAGGCAAAAACAAGAGAGAGCAAATTTTACTACCAAATCCCAAATCTGAAATGTTAAAATAAAAGTTTACAGAAAGTTCCTTCACATTGTGTTTCTGTCGTATATAGTTGAATTCCTACTGTTGAAGCATGATGTAAGATAAAAGACGACATTTAAGATTAACTTCTTAAGAGTCATTTAGATTTTTGTTATATTACGCAGAAAAATATTTTTCGAAGCAAATATGTTTACAAAATGTACATTTGAACGCAAAGTGTCTATATTTACAAGTACAAATGTACTTTATTACACCGATGTTAAATCTTGACTTTGTTCAAGTATCATTAAATTTACTGAAACATGAGATGCAATTATCTGGTGCTATATCAATTGGACTAATGGTCGAATGGACTAACTCTCAATTTTACTAAAGTCAGCTGTTCACTTACTGAATTTGTGTATTAGCCTATAGTATTTAAGTTTTAACTTGGCTTATTATCATTTAGGAAAAAAATGTTTAAGTGCAAATTTGAAGGAATTTTCAGCAAGACAAACCATGTATTTTTGGAAAGCCAAATATTATTTAGATTTTTTTAAAGACTTATCTGTTCAAAATAAGTATCATCATTTGCATAAAGGCAATAACTGTTTGTTTGATTAAATTTGATAATGTTAGACTTTTCTGTGTATGAGGATTGAATTAATGATCAATAATAACCTAATTTGAATAACCTGAAAAAATTAAAAGCATGTTAAATGCTTTTTTATTCCCGATATGGTGTCGTAAAAAAGGAATATAACATTAGTTCAGATTGTCAGTAGTCCAATTGATATAGCATCTCCGACATTGAATTAATTAAAAGTCGTCCTCTATCTCACAACATCTTGCTACGAGGAATTTGCTATATCCACAGTGTGCCTTATCTCTGAATGTTCAAGTTTTAGCATAAAATAAGCGAAAAAAGAAGAAAAAGAAGAAAAATGATTTTACAATTCTGCTTTGTTAAAAAAATTCAGTGAATCTTAAAGAAATGTTCATGATCTGGATCCGGATCCAATTTTTTCCAGTGCGGATCCATGATCCGGATTCGGATCCGCATCGAAATTAAATGGATCCTAATCTCTGTTTTTGAGTGTTGCTGGGAAGGTTTCAATCAATCTTATTCCATATCATAAACCATAGAATAAAATGAATATTACACGCCTGTTTGTTTAGTTTTAATCTATATTTATATTTAAGGTTTTGATAAATTCTCTTCATGGTGCAACTGGTCCTTACGCTGAGAAGATATTCCTACAAGAGTTAGGTATAAAATGGCTGAATCAATCACGAGTTTTTATGCCATTATTTGGTCTAACCTAATTTCATCCATAAAAATAAAAATATAAATAATTTTAGGATGTCCGCCATCATCCTGTATTAAAACTAATGTTCTTCCTGACTTCGGAGGAGGTCATCCTGATCCCAACCTGACCTACGCAGCTGACCTCGTGGAGGCCATGAGGTGACAACTCATTTCTATTCATCATAGAAAATATAAAATGAAAAAACTCAACTGAGTGAAAGTAAAATTAAAAATAATGAAACAATCAAAACCTTTTTTAATATATTATTTATAATCTAAAAATTTTAATGTGTGATATCGTATTTTCCGAACCTGTGATAAAATTACTTGATAACAAGGAGTGGAGTTCACGGGTTTGGAGCTGCCTTCGACGGTGACGGAGATAGAAACATGATCCTTGGACAGAACGCTTTCTTTGTAACTCCCTGCGACAGCCTGGCTGTACTAGCAAACAACCTGGAACATATCCCATATTTTAAGAAGGTAAACACAGGGGTTTATATTTTTGAAAATCTTCCCCCTTCCCCTCTAAAATAAATTCTCTCTGCAGTATAAGGAATGTTTATGATTCTTTAAAGAGATTTTTCGGCAAACTTTCTTTTTTGTTCCCTCCAGATTAAAAATTATTTCAATTATACCCATGTAAATGCAGCATGGATACTGAATACATTTACAACAATACGTTATGTTTTATTTTTTGTTTTTAGAGTGGAGTAAAAGGATTTGCTAGATCTATGCCGACTAGTGCTGCAGTTGATAGAGTTGCTAAAAAGAAAGGTAATTATTCAAATAATTTTATAGATATTGTTAAAACATGGAAAAGCTTGCCCAATGCCAAATGCATTTAAGAATAAGTTTTTTATGTTAAAATCATGTTAAAATTATGTTATAAACAATAAACATAACATTAAACAATTAGCTCTAGAATGAATAAAATGATTCTTAAAAGCACTGAAAAAGTTCTGAAAATGAATTTCTCATAAAAGTTTACCCTAAGATTGCCATTGAAAATCCAACCTTTAAGGGCATACAAAGGATGCCTCAAGCGATCCCTTTAAAATATGATGTGATTTGATTAGCGCCAGGAATTTTTGCTTGACCTGTTTTATTCATTCATTGTAGTCATCTCGTCTCTAAGTCAATTATCTGCATGTTCAAATGTTATGATATCTGTTATCAAGGTCTAGAATGTTTTGATACTCCGACTGGCTGGAAATATTTTGGTAACCTGCTGGATGCTGGTAGAATATCCATCTGTGGTGAGGAGAGCTTTGGTACTGGTAGTGACCATGTCAGGTAAAACTTTTTTATAAACTGTTGGGAAGGATGGAAGCATAATTCAGGCTTTTTTCATTTTTTTTTTACGAAAATCATATTTAATTGGTTGGTGAAATTGGGATTTTGACTAATTAATTGATTGACTGATTGTCTGATTGACTGATTGTTATATCATGCATTATATGTCTAGGGAGAAGGATGGTATCTGGGCAGCTTTAGCTTGGCTCCAGATTCTAGCCTCTAAGGTAAATATTATCAATCATCACAATACCAAGTAGAATCAGATTTATGCTCTGAACGTTTCCTTAATATTATTTTCTAGAATACTACAGTTGAAGAACTCCTGAAGGAACACTGGACCGAGTTTGGGAGAAACTTCTTCACAAGATACGATTACGAGGGGTGTGAATCCAAACCTTGTGAACAGATGATGAAGGTACAATTTACATTTATTCCGTTCTGCATATTCCTTATCACTAGCTTGCACTTGAACACCGTTTTTAAGGAAGTTAGAACATTGATCTTATCATCAAACCTGTTTGTCCATATCTATTATTCATTTCAGAACCTTGAAGCTTATATATCCGACCCTGCTAGTATAGGAAAGGTTTACACTGCCCTTGGTAAATCTTATACAGTTTCAGCAGCTGACAACTTCAGGTAAAATTCGGTAAAATATTAGAAACTAACACCCTAGACACCACCCCTTTCTTTAAAAAACCGGGAACTTGCTTCTTTTTTTCAATCTGAATTGACCAAGAAAAATTGATTTTTATTTATTTATTCCCTATAATCAAAAGGGGGGGGGGGGTGCCCCCAGTCATCAGATTAAATGGATACGAGTGATATTCTTGTATTTAGTTATATTGACCCAGTAGATGGTAGTACTGCTAGTAAACAAGGGATCAGGATTATGTTCTCTGATGGGAGTAGACTAGTGTTCAGATTATCAGGAACAGGAAGTAGTGGAGCAACTGTCAGGATGTATGTTGACAGCTATGAGAATTCTCCTGACAAACTATTCGGTTCTGCTCAGGTAGATAAATACATATTTTACATTTTCTATAAAAGAGGTTTTACATTTCTTAATGAGTTTAAACCCTGTATACAGTGTATAGTAAATACGGCACCTTTATATTTTCTGGAACTTTCCCTCAACCATTTTTAGCCTGAACCCTCTGGGCAGTGCAGGATCCATTAAATTTTGATGCGGATGCGGATCCGGATCCCGGATCCGCACTGGGAAAAAATGGATCCGGATCCAGGTCATTTCAAGATTTACTGAATTGTTATAACAAAAATAATTTTCAAATTTTTTGTTTTTTTTTCGCTTATTTTTATCATAAAACTTAATGAACCATTCAGAAATGAGGAAATTTTTATAATCTCCCTTTTTTCAGAAGTTCAGATTTGGGTTTCAGGGGTAAAAAAAAATAGTTTTTTTTGTAGTTTATGGTTGATATTTTACCCATTTGATCCGTATATTTTTGCGGATCCGGATCCAGGAAGCCCAAATCTTCCGGATCCGGATCCTAAGCACTGCCTCTGAGTAAAGTAATTATTTTAACTTTCCTTTCTTTCCTTTTTTAATTTTAGGAGATGTTGGCTCCATGTGTGGAGGTTGGTCTAATCATATCTCAGTTGAGAGAGTTAACTGGGAGACAGGAACCAACCGTTATCACGTAGATATATAATTATACTACATCATGTCAGTAGGTTATGCAGTAGTCAATATATTTAGCTATCATTCGTATAACAACCACGTTCATGCAATATTTGCTTATATCTTACATGTTTTATACGTTGTTCTTTTGATTCTTGTTGAAATTTTATTTGTTACGCCTCCCAGAGCTTTTTACGTCCAAAATGATTTTTCCTAAACATAGAGTACAGTTTCAGGATTTTAAAAAGTTTTTGAAATGTAACTTAAGTGACATAATATTTTTATTGATAATTTTTGAGTTTTATAGTTTTCCAGTAGATGTTATTGTTTGTTGTTAAATTTTTAACCTGGTGATGGTGATGAAAATCAGGATCTGTGATCAGATTTTAACATTATTTTAGAGCTTATTTCTTACCCTGGCCTAGTCCTTGTTATGCATGTTTTTAAAGACATGTATATATATAAAGATAATATATGAATTGAATATGTATAATATGTATGATGGAAATATGATCTGAAAACTTCAGCGTTTACTCTGCTCAGTTTAAAAATTGTTAAATCAATTTCAGATAAAAATATGAAAACTATGCTGAGATTATGAAATTATAAACTGTATTGCAAAAAGAAAGGTAAAGCATCAGACGATTGTAATATCTTATTTAGCTTGTAATTTTGCAAATCCATTATAATCTTGGGTTTTTGAAGTTCTCTTGGCGTCTTTTTAGTCAGGAGGAAAATCTCCCTAAATAAATAATACTACAGAATTTACTGTACTTCTAATTGAAATCAAATTATTTCTATTATTTCACGAATGTGGAGAGAAATTAAAAGTCTAATCCATACGTCGGATGCCCTTAGCAATTCCTGTAAAATATGATTTTATTTGCCTTTAATTGTTTAGTAATGATGAGTAGAGCAGGATAGGGATGGAAGGATTAACAACAGTTTTAAACCTATTAAACTCTAATATTCAACTGGGTAGACTCAGTACAGGTCGATTACATAATTCATTTTTATCAGACTAATGAATTTGAGCTAGGTGGCTGAATTACCTTCTGCTAGTTAAGATTTAAATCACCGATTCATAGTTACAGATTCATTAGGATTTGAATATGTGATTCAAGATTTGAACCGGCGGTAGGTATTTCAGCGACTTCTCTAATTCATAAAATTCGGTTCCGGGATATTTGTAATATTTGTTATTGTATAGATAATGATATATTAGTCTTCATGAGTTGAACAAGAAAATTGACTTTTGAACCGCAATACATATCTTTTCTAAAAACAAATATTGTTTTTTTTGTTTTTTGTTTTAAGAATATTTTTTTACTCATTGAGTTCCAACTTTCCAAGTGTATTTTCTGAAAAGTATATTTACACCTGTAATATTTAGGGTGTACTGGACTAGACCAACTACTGAAAGGGAGTGTTGGGTTTTTAAAATGGGGATATTGAAGAAGTTAATATTTTATTACGATCCGACATTTTCTGCTTAAATTTTCCTAATATTCATTTATTGTTATCGTTGCCCTATGGCCGGCCCAGCTAGTTCAGACGGTAACAACAGTCTTTCACGACTGTTAAAGATTAATTACGAATGGTACCGTTGGGTTCAAAGCAAATGTCTTCCATGAAAAAAAAAACTAATTATCTCGAACAAAAAAAAACAAGTTTATTATTAATTGTTCTTCCTAAACCCATTTTTAAAAATTGACCAACACTCCTTTGAAAGGTGGGCTTGAGTATGGGAAAATAACAGAACTCTACGGGGAGGCAGGAGTAGGTTAGTACCAATATAGTGTGACAGCTAATGCAGGGGTTCAAGTTCAAAAATAATATTCTTACTTCCACGCTACTCTTTAAGAATTGTGTTTCCCCTGCACCCAACTCTTCAAAATAATGATTTTACCCTTCAGCTTGCTCTTCAAACTAATGATTTTCCCCTCCACCCTGCTCTTCAAAATAATGTTTTCCCCTCCAGTCTGCTCTTCAAAATAATGTTTTCCCTCCACTCTGCTCTTCAAAATGATGTTTTCCTCTCCACCCTGCTCTTCAAAATAATGTTTTCCCCTCCAGTCTGCTCTTCAAAATAATGTTTTCCCCTCCACCTTGCTCTTCAAAATTATGTTTTCCCCTCCACCCTGCTCTTCAAAATAATGTTTTCCCCTCCAGTCTGCTCTTCAAAATAATGTTTTCCCCTCCACCTTGCTCTTCAAAATGATGTTTTCCCCTCCACCCTTCTCTTCAAAATAATGTTTTCCCCTCCACCCTGCTCTTCAAAATAATGTTTTCCCCTCCACCTTGCTCTTCAAAATGATGTTTTCCCCTCCACCTTGCTCTTCAAAATGATGTTTTCCCCTCCACCCTTCTCTTCAAAATGATGTTTTCCCAAAATCCCCTCCACCCCTCTCTTCAAAATGATGTTTTCCCAAATTCCCCTCCACCCTGCTCTTCAAAATAATGTTTTCCCCTCCAGTCTGCTCTTCAAAATAATGTTTTCCCCTCCACCTTGCTCTACAAAATGATGTTTTCCCCACCACCCTTCTCTTCAAAATAATGTTTTCCCCTCCACCCTTCTCTTCAAAATAATGTTTTCCCCTCCACCCTTCTCTTCAAAATAATGTTTTCCCCTCCACCTTGCTCTTCAAAATAATGTTTTCCCCTCCAGTCTGCTCTTCAAAATAATGTTTTCCCCTCCACCCTGCTCTTCAAAATAATGTTTTCCCCTCCACCCTTCTCTTCAAAATTATGTTTTCTCAAATTCCCCTTCACCTTGCTCTCATAAAAATTATGTTTTCCCCTTTCACCCTGCTCTTTAAGAGTAATGTTTTCATCTTTTTTTTGAGTTTTATCGCTGAAATTGGAAAAATAAACAAAATCTTAGGTTGAAAATATAAGAAAGGATTTGTTGAAGTCCAGTTGTTGTAATCTAGTCTTCTAATCAAGGATCCCTACCATATTAGGTTTATCTCTGATCCTAACAATATATACAAGATATAATTTTAAGGTAAAACGTGTTTTATCCTGGATCTAGCGGTCAGATTGGCAGCTGGTGACTGTAACACCGTTATACTAGAGACAGAAGGGAAACTTTCCACTCCAAGACTGAAACAGATTATTGATAACTTTAGGTGTTAACACAGTGACATAACAATTTTCAATATTTTTCTTCAAAATTGGGTTTTTTCTTAAAAAGTTTTATAATTGAGAAATAAATATTTCTGAGGATTGACAATTGGACCGGGAGGGTTGGGTTAAGGATTTTTAATGAAAAATATACCTCTTCGGTAGATTTCAATAAGGTTATGCGAAAAGTGCTTAAATAACGGTTGCCGTTCCTGAAACATTATATTCTGTTTTTCAATCAATCAATAAGATAAAAAAAACTTGCAAATTACATTGTATTGGACGTGTTGATGACTGTTATCACTTTGGTTTTAGTTCTGACACTAGCACTAGCAGTTCAGATAGTTTACTAGATAGAATATGGATCAGGTAAACTCCCCCCCCCCNCACTGGACGGTGGTGAAAAACAGCTTGTTCCCCCCTTGATACTATTTACCCAGAAAAAATAATGTTATTATTTCCCAATTAGAAATTATGCATTTTTCATTTTTCCCGTATTGACCTAGTCGAAACCCATAGCGTAGCCTAAAAGATAAAAATACTGTTGACCCAATTTTATTTGACCATTCAAAAATAAAGTGTCCTATTCAATTCAGAACGGTTCCTTTAAAAGCTTTGTTTTCAATTTTGTGAACTGGTTTCTCTACAGAGTTACTTGCTCAGTTCTGCTGCAGGAAAACAGTGAAACATCTAGGAATGATCAGAATTGAACATTTTTCAAACTAGATAAACCATGTTATCTTCCACATTTTTGGTTGGATAAAGGTTTCAAGAGGTCCGTTGTACTTTTTTTACGAATGGTCACTTGAAATATCCACGACAATCTTTGTTTCTCTTTCCTCCTAGCTTTGTTTTGAACATTTACTTTGATAAAACTTTACATCTGTTTAAATTATTTAAATCTTTTTCTTTTTTTTAAAATAAGTATTTTAGAAAATGCCGAAGTCAGCAGGAACTTATTTCAAGTATTTATCTTCTTCCAATCTTCATTAAGAACAAGGAACACGCATTTATTATTATTATCAACTTAATGCACTATCAGTAGAAACAACAAAGATATATTGACTCGCTGAAAATGTCACAAAAGTGTTCTCCAAAGCGAAAAAATTTCCAGTAATCCAGTAATCATCGTTATCATTACAACTTAAATCATTAAATCATGGAAGTTATTTAACTGCTTAATTCTTTTAACACTTGAGAAGTAAACATTTTTATATTTCCTTGGTGCTGTTTTTTGCTTTAAAAGCAAAAATGTGACTTTTATTTGACACTCCTCTGTTTTGGTTCCTATTTTTTTAAATTTTTACGCTGATTACCGAAAGGAAATTCCAAATCCAAATCTAATTATATGTAACATGTTACAATCTTACATTTATTGGTAATTATAAAATGCGTTTACTTCTAGGGTAATGTAAAGGCTATATTTGTTGATAGTATTGCTTTCCTGTTTAGATATACTGAGGATAAGGAGGACCAGTTTAGTAACCCTGGTTAGTTATACAATTAAATCAAAAGGGGGGGG
>NW_019398215.1:0-1671 GCF_000591075.1 Eurytemora carolleeae
ATGTGTATATAATAATTCAATATTTTAATTTAGAAACATCCATTTTTTTAATATCAAAGAAAGCTAGATGATCAATAAAGAACAAAAAGGTTTTTTAAAACAAATAAGAATAAACATAGAACATACCCCTGCGGAGTATTTCCTCCTGCAGCAAGTATCTTGTCTCCTAGTGTAGTCAGGGTAAACCATGCTCTAGCAACTTTCATACTTTCAAACTCTATCCAGTCCATTCCCTCATTCTTGAAACAGTTTCTAAACAAAAATATTCTATTTCAACTTTTATTTTGTGAATTTATATCTTTTTTAATACATATAATTTATATTCTATATTTTATTATTGTTTGATTTATTAGTTTTCACTTGTTTACTATATTCTAGTTCTACCTGCGGAATTCTATAGGTATAGGTTTGCAACATTTAGGAGTTTAACACAGTTTATTTACATTACAATGTGTTTGAATCCCCCTCTCCCTCCATCACTATTTTAATTTGTATTAAATGTATTTATTCAATTAAAAAATGTATTTAGTTTCTTTTAGAAAGTGTTGTAGCTCTTAAAAAAGTAGAATATACTAAAAGCTTGCAATGCTCCAATCTTTAGTTCTTTAAGTGTAAAAAACACAATCACAAAAAAAGGTTTATTGCAACAAAGAATAATAGTTGCATTTAAAATGAATTGAGTCTTTGCTACAAACTCTGATTTTCCAATCTTTCAAACTATGAATTCTGTTATATCAAAAAGTCTAAGTTTAAAATATCATAATTCACACAATCATGTGGCAAAGTTTTAAGGATTATAAAATTGTGGCAAAGACTCAGTTTCTACACTGTAAATTTTTAGAAGTAATAAAAAAATAAGAATTTTTGGAAAATGGAACCGCAGAACTTTTTCTTAATAAATTATCCCTAATTTATGAATATTTTGAAAACGGCGAAAATAAAAAAAAATCCACATTTTTTTTCATAAGAAAAACTATATGCAGAACAATATTTTTAAAACTGTTAAAAATGCATGCAATTATTATTAACTTTCCAATATTATTGTGTCTAATGTCATTAACAATCATTCTATCTTTCAATTTTGCTTCACTACATACAGAGAAAATCTAAACTTGAAACACATTCCTGATTTAAAATGTGTTCCCAACTTAGAACATGTTCTTAAGAAGGAGTTAACGATTTTAACCGTTCTTTTCAAGCAATTCCCGTTTCGTTCCGTTCCGTTCTTTTACTAATCGTTCCAAAGTTTTTTAGAACGCGTTCTAAGCATTCGTTTTTTTTTTCGGAACAATGGGATCATTCTTGATAGTTCCGTTCGTTCGCGGGAAAAAACGATCATTCCACCAGGAACGCGCCCAGCCCCAGTACAGATGCCCTTCAGGTCGGTTTCTTCTTTCCGTTAAGGATTGTTAACAAAACAACAATTTTTATAAAAACGATCGTTTTGAAAAACGATCTTTTTTAATAACTATTGTTTTTCAAAAAGATCGTTTTAAAAACGACCATTTTTAAAAAATTTTATCTTTTTACAAAATATTCAAAATATACTTTTCGTTCTAAGGTTGAAGAGATAAGATTATAAATTTTTAGGGGGGTGGGGGCTGACCTGGATGCCCCAGTATTCTTGAAAAGTTCTATAGAGGCTTGAGGGTCTGAATCTATATATAGACT
>NW_019398215.1:2126-7308 GCF_000591075.1 Eurytemora carolleeae
CCCCCCCCCCCCAGCATATCCTGGTTTTCAAGTACCCCAGCAGGGATAGGGTTAAGAAGGTGATCATGGAGAACTACATAAATATTCGTTGCTTAGAGAAACTAAGAACTTTGGTTCAAAAAAGTCAAAAATTAGAAAAAACATAAACAAACTTGTGCTTTTTGCCAACAAATAAGTTTGTTCATGGTGATAATTATTTTGTTTAATAGATTTTTTAATACATAAAACCATGTAAACTTTATTCATGAGAGAACAAAAAAAATCAAAAAGAGTGACGTCTTTATTGTTGTGAGACAACATCTAAGAACTTTTGAATCAAAAAAATAAGTTAAAACCTTCCTCAATTTTACTCATATATATTTTGTGAACTTTTGAGATTTGTTTGAAAAAGATTGTATTGAAGACAGATTTGAACTTATTTCGCCAATTCAAAAGTGTTTAACAGAGAAAGTGACATATCTTGCTGGGAACCATGCTTTTTTAGTCCAAAAATTACAGTTTAAATTCTTCCAACTTATGGTTTGAGATTTAACATATAACTACTAGTTCACTTTATTGGCGAATAATGTTTTTGGCATATGTCGAAAAACCAATATAAGGTTAAGAAAATTAAAATACATCAAGAACATTTTTACCATACAAGTTAGGGCCGTGCCTGAGGGGGGTGTGGACCGCGCCCCCATGTTCCCCCCCCCTCTTGAAGGATGAAATGGAAGGAGAACTCGCATGCTTGGCTGCGCTTAAAATTCTCAGTATTCTCGAACCCGTTTTTATATCAAAAGAGCCATTTTGGATGTTTTGCGTCATGTTTTTGATATTGCTAAATATGCTGAATATTTTTTGAATAGTTAAACTTTGCACAATGAGTTAGAAAAACAACTTGACAAAAGTATATTAATTGGTTTCTGCATTTTAATTCATGCTTAAAATGCAATGACGTCTAATAAAATCCCCCTCTTCTTTAAATGTACATGTTAACCTTTATGTTCAATGATGAGGAGTCTGTACAATTCCCCTGAACCCGAAATTTAAAAGAGTATCGTAGAACGAAACTTCCAAGTTTCCTTTGTGTAGACCCCATTCGTGGAACCCAGGTTCTAAAACTGGTTTTTACAACGATACTTCTCAAACTGTTTTTAAAATGGAAACTAGAGGATCTACGGAGTCACAAAGTCGTAGCAGTAATTTTGCATAGACTAAATCTTTTTTGATGTCCAGATTAAAGTGTAGGAATGTTGAGTCAAAATATTTAGTATATCTGTAAGATCTTTAAAATAATCTAAATTATTTTTATTTATTTGTATAATGAACATTAAAGAATGTAAAAAACCAAAATTAAAAATTTTTCAAAAATTAGAACTGAAGAAACAAAGAACTTCAAAAGAAAACAGGTCTTTAAATCCTGTTCTGTACTTGTATAATGCATGTATTCTTGTAAAAACAATAAATAAATATTATTATATCATTAGGCTGAACCTCCTTCAATCCCCTGAAGTCCTTAAGCTGGCAAAAAAAGAGTTAAGGGTTAAAGTTATTTTTATATTGATCAAGTTGAATTTCAACTTCTTGATATTTTAAAGTAAAATTGTATTCATAGTTTTCTATATTTAACTATTATTTAGGTAGATGACATAAGGGTGTCTGAATTGCTCTAAACATCATTTACTTGAAGGAAAGTCCTGCTTTGCTTCACAACTGAAACCAAAAGATTAAACACCCTGGAGACAAAATTTAACGTCTATGGGACAGAGCAGATTATTGTGAGATCTGACAAGGATGATTTACAAGATCTACTGCATTGTTAGAAGAAATCCTGTGGCCGTATTCGACTTATTGAAAATAAATTTTCTTGATAGAATTTCATAAAGGTTCAATGAAATCTGACAGAATCTGAAAAAGGTACAATATAATCTCCTAAAGGGTTTAACAGAATCTAAAAAAGGTTCAATAGAATCTCTTTAAGGTTTGATAGAATCTGATAAATGTTCAATAGAATCTAAAAAGGGTTCTATAGAATCTCATCAGGTTCCGAATAATCTGATAAAGGTTTAATAGAATCTGGTAAGGTTTAATAGAATCTGGTAAGGTTTAATAGAATCTGGTAAGGTTTAAAAGAATCTGGTAAGGTTTAAAAGAATCTGGTAAGGTTCGATAGAATTTGATAATGGTTTGATAAAATTTCCTGAAGGTTCGACAGAACCTGATAGAAGGTTCATGATATGAATTGCATAGTGTGTTTATTTAAGAATTATCTGTAATTTTGATGACTTTTCCATAGCACACTTTTCCATAGAGAGAACACATGGAAATTTACGGGAACTTCTATAGTTCCAGAGACTACATTATCATGGCTACATCAAAGTCAAACTTCAACTTCTGGAAGGGCTCTTCTTGGTAGGAATATTCAAAATTACACTGTATATCATGGTGTTCCTCAAGGGGTTGTATCTTAGGGAGGTTAACATTGTGCATCTTACCCTATTTTTACCTCTGCAGTCGTCTTGAGGTTGACTTTGCTATAATGACAATAGTTTAAATAATTATTTTTAATGAAATATATTCTTCATGTTAATTTTTATAAAGATTCTGTGCTCAGTAAATTCCTACTATTGTCCAGAGCATGAAAATATACTTTTATGGAAGTGTTTCTTATTTTGTACAATAAATGCAACCATGTTATGTAAATGTATTAATTATTTATGTTTTCCTCCAAAAAAAAAAAATGCAATACTTAACAACTAATAATTAATTATGTAAATTTAAAACTTGAGAAATAAATGTCACATTTTCTTCCTATTTAACATTCTAAATCTTTTAGTTTTGCCAAATAAAATTTCAGCAATTACTATCATTAGTTAAAACTATTTGTGAAAAAATGTAAGCAATGTTTAAAAGTGAAAATATATGTTTTACCGGCTTAGGATTATTTAGCGTATAAATAATATGTATTCTTTGAAGTTCATTCTTTAAAAAAAGTATAAAATAGTTATTTCAATCTTTGATTTTATAACCGTGTGTACTTTATTACTCTTTATTCAAAGAAATTGAATTTTTGCCACAAACTCAAATTTTCTAATCCATATATCTTTGCAACCAGATGGTGTAAACGGATGATATTTGATCTAACATATCAAAAGTCAATGTTATCGGGTTGCTAAGATATAGAGGGGAAACAGTAAGAGTTTGTGGCAAAAACTCATTTCCTTTCCTCCCAATTCTAAATATTAACCATCTACTTTCCAATATTGATTAAACACCCTTTTTGAAAGTAGTGATAAAAAGTAAAACATTCTAAAGTTAAAACAATTTGTTTTAATATAATTACTGTCAACTCTAGAAAGAATTTTTGTAAATTTTTTTAAAGTTTTACTCTTAAGCTTTTAACAGTACCCTGTGTACTCTGCATATTTATATATAAATTGAAATCAAGGTTTAAACTATTTTGTATATTTTTCATCCTTGAGTGTATACACATAGGCTTTGACTGTGTTTATAAACTATTGAAATCTAATCTAACAGTCTCCATATTCATTTATATATATTGGTAGATATAGACCCCATTTATGATTTTGATTTTGAAACCATCTACTAAGGAACTGAATACTCGCCACGAACTCATATTCTCAAGTCCCCATTTCTTTGCAACCTGATGGTGTAAACCTTTGATATTTCAAACTATAGTCATAAGGTTTCAAAGATATAAGAATTAGATATTAGAACTTATTATTAACAATTTTCTAACATGGAATTCTGAAAATTTATTTAATCTATCTTTATTTTAGTCAAGTGTAAGTTTTTATTACTGTCCTTATACATTCCTTATAAAACCCAAAATCAGTTTTTAAATAAAAAAATTATTTGGTAACTTTTAATCAACATTAAGTCTCATAAACTGACACTTTTTTAAAGTATTCTATTGTTGTAAATTTCATTCTTCTTTTTCTATCATTCAACACCAGTATCAAGGAGATAGTTTTTTGATAGATTTTTCATCAAACCATAGATAATATAATTTGTTTTTATGTTTCAAAGTGTGATTTTTAAAACTTGAAACTTCTGTGCTCTATTCCTTTTCATTTTATTCAGAACAATTAACAAGAACTTGCTGCATTAAATCCAATTTATTTTTAGAAAAGACAATAATTTAATCAAATTATTAATTTAAAATATTAAGTTACAATAGAATGAACATACATCTCTATATTAATTACAAGTAATTGATACTGAGGCATGATCATAATGTCCATATTGCAGAGGTTCCTCCCTCCAATCTTCTCCCTCTAGAATCTCCAGGCTGTCTTTACCTCCTACACCTCCAAATACTACCAGGTTGTTGTCCAGCACCTCCATTGTTAGCCAGCTTCTCCCCTTGGTCAGCCTAGGTCCATTCCGCCAAGTGTCAGTGAAAGAATTAAATATTTCTACAACATCCATATTTACACCATCGTATCCTCCAGCTGTCCATATTTCTCCCTTAAACATGCTGCATGCTAGTCCTCTCCTAAACAAACAAATATTAAACACAATATTCACAAAATATACTTTTAGAAAGTTTAGTTAAATGTTGTGTTATTTAATATATATGTTTTTTTTCATAAATGCAATTTATCACAAAGGAAATTCCCATTTCTTTGCAACCTGATGGTTTGAACATTTTATTCTCAAATTTGGATAATTTTATCTTGCAGAATTCATTACTTTAAATATTAAAGGTCTTTAACATTGGGTTGCAAAGATATATGAATTAGAAATTGAGAGTTTGTGGCAAAAAATCAATTCCTTTAAAAGAAATAAAAGGTTTTTATATTTAGAAAGCACCAGACAAAGAGTATGAGTATGAAATAAAAACATTTTCAATGATTAATTTATTATTATTATTAAGATTATGAATCGTTGATTAAATTTAAATATTTAAATTCATTAAATCCAATTGTATATTATTGTATATTATTGTATATTATTGTATATTATTGTATGTATTTGTGAGAAGTATTTTCAAACTTATCATCAATTTAAGAATCACACTATTAATATTAGAAAAATCATGAAAAATATAAAATAGAACATATTTAAATGTTTCAGTCTTCAGATATATTTTAGAAAGATTACCTTGCAGTTGGCATTGATGGAAGCTCTGCAATGAATCCCTCTTCAATACTGTAGACTTCAACAAGAGATAAGT
>NW_019398215.1:7370-17460 GCF_000591075.1 Eurytemora carolleeae
ATTAAAAGATTCTTATGATATATACATGGTATATGTGATACAAGATAAAGTATTTGTGAAAATATCAATGGTTTTGGGTATATGCATGTGGTATATACGTGTACATACATGATAAAGTATTTGTTATAAGAAATGAAAAATATTGTACAGTTTACTTGTACATACATAAAAAGTGAAAAGTACATGGTACATTTCGTTATCATCGCCAATAAAATATATTTATTTTCCATCTATCTTATTATTGAAAGAAATATCTTTTAATAAATTTGATTTTAATGACCAGACTTATTTCATTCATTCATTTGTGAAATTCTTTTCTTTAGCCAGTCTTAATGTTTTAAATCACTGTTCCATGTTCCAAAAATTTATTGCTGTTCCATGTTTCGAATATATTGCTGTTCATGTTCGAAATTTATTGTTGTTCCATGTTCCAAATATATTGATGTTCCGTGTACTGTTCCATGTTCCAAATTTATTGATGTTCCGTGTTTTAAAAATATATTCCTGTTCCATGTTCCTAATAATTATTATTATTATTCTAAGTAGAAGGTGTTAAGTTACTTTTTTTACAGTGATTATTTCTAAAATATAAAACCTAAATGTTCAAGAATTTCCAATATAAAATGTCTAAATTATAATCCTTAATCATCTGTTTTAATAGGGAAATTTTAAATATGGATTCACCACTGAATAATCATTAAGTAATAGATAGGTTTAATGTTATTAAAAGTAATAATGTAATTAAACTTTATGTATCAACTCCTAAGTTGCATACCACCACTTCTAAATCCCCCGCAGTAAACAATCTGTCCATTCAGAACTGCAGCTCCTAAGATATATTAATAAAAATAAACTAAATAAAAATACACCTTTATTAAAACCAATATATTATACAAAATAGATACATTTATTTTCTTATGATCTTATAATTAGAAAATCAATTATATTTTGTTGTATTAACATAAGAATTCCATATTGTAAGATAAATTAATCTATAATTTTGTGATAGATTTAAATTGTATATTTAAATTTGATTTTCTCGTTGTAAACTACATTATATTATTTATGCTTGTTTTAACTTTATTTGAATTCTTAGCTCAAGATATATTCTATACAAAAGTATGTTTACCTAGTCCTTCTAGAACACCAATATCTCCTATTGCCACATCACAGGGATATGATTCAGTTTTCTCACCACCTTAAATATAATTTTAATGTGATTCATTAATGTTTCTGCCTAGCTGAAATATTTAAGTAAATCAAATTGCATATTATAATTTGTATTTATATTTGTTAATATTTAAAATAGAATTAAATGAACAGATATGGTGTGTTCTACAGATTAGTATATTTTTTATTTTAATTTAAGTAAATTGAAAACTTATCTAAAGATACGATTGACTTATTAAAATCAATATAAATTTATTTTTGAAAATTTGTTTAAATTTTGTTTTGATTGTTTTGAATCTTGTATAGTACCAAAGAAACAGGGCTATTATCTGTTGAAGTAAATTAAAGTTATATCATTCAAATTCCAAATATAAATTCCAAGGACGTCAAGGTCCACCGTTTGACCCTCATCCAATAAGGATTGGGTTAATACAAAGACTTCACTTTCGATCCCAGTACCAATTTCATAAAGTGTCCCTTTCTGGTTATTCATATACTTCCATGTTTATCTGAGTAATGAGTAAATAGGATTCTTTCATTAATTTATCTTTTATTGATACAATTATATTTGTTACATTTCAATTTTGTCTCACAACATTTTGTTCAGATATTCAGAATTCTCTGGTGTAATTAGGCAGCTCTCTCAATTCAATATCTTGTTCAACTGCTCCTGTTCAGTATCTAATTAGGTAGCTCCCTCAATTCAATATCACGTTCAGCTGCTCCTGTTCAGTATCTAATTAGGTAGCTCCCTCAATTTGATATTTCTTTCAGCTGCTCGAGTTCAGTATCTAATTAGGCAGCTACCTCAATTCGATATCTCAATCAGCTGCTCCTGTTCAGTATCTAATTAGGCAGCTCTCTCAATTCAATATCACGTTCAGCTGCTCCTGTTCAGTATCTAATTAGGCAGCTCCCTCAACTCGATATCTCGTTCAGCTGCTCCTGTTCAGTATCTAATTAGGCAGCTTCCTCAACTCGATATCTCGTTTAGCTGCTCCAGTCCAGTATCTAACTAGGCAGCTCCCTCAACTCGATATCTCGTTTAGCTGCTCCAGTCCAGTATCTAACTAGGCAGCTCCCTCAACTCGATATCTCGTTCAGCTGCTCCTGTTCAGTATCTAACTATGCAGCTTCCTTAACTTGATATCTTGTTTAGCTGCTACTGTTCATTATTTGACTAGACAGCTCCCTCAACTCGATATCTTGTTCTGCTGCTCCAGTTCAGTATCTCCTTTACTGTGATCCTGCTTCTAATGTCTCCCAAATCCAGCTCCTCCTAGAGTCTCTTAAATGTTAGCTGTATATTACTGAGCTGCTCCTTGATTCCCTAACATGTTAGCTGTACATTACTGAGCTGGTCTTCGAGTTTCTGATATGTTAGCTGTGCATTACCTAGCTGCTCTTTGAGACTCTTATATGTAAGCTGTACATCACCGAGCTACTCCTTGATTCTCTGATATGTTAGCTGTACATTACTGAGCTGCTCCTTAAGTATAAGATATATCCACAATAGCCACAGCTGCTCCTAGGGCATAATATATGTCCACCACAATTTTGATGGTTATTTTATCGTTAAAACTGACGAGGGTCAACCCATCACCAAATTTTAAATATTGATATCCTTGTTACTGGATATCCTAGTTATCTCCTATCCTGTAGAGATCACAAACAAAGAATCTGTAAGAGATGGAAGGATAAAATCTGGGAAGAATGAAAAGAGAATCCAGGAGCCAGTCTGATAAGAACCAGGAACAAGAGAAGTGTTTCGCAACTGGCATTGGCCTGGGTTATACAAAGTTAGTACCGTGCAGTATTTTGTTGGGACGAACCTTAAGCTCCCGTACTATCCCTCCTCATCATCATAAATCAAAGACAGGAATAGGCTTCAAGATTATTTCGGGATCTGTGCTTCAGTCTGACAAAAATAAACAGTTAAAGGTTAAGAAAAGCTTCAAAAAGTACAATCAATTCATTCTTAATCAAAAACATTCATTAGAAAGTACTAAACAGGGGTTAAAAACTGCAACCATCCAATATCACAAAACATACGATACAAAACATAAAAAGAATAATTGAATAAAAATATATTTACCACAGTAGTCCTCCGACTTTTTCACGGTATAAGGCATAAAGAATAATATATATAACTCGGGATTTGAAGACGTATGACGGCTAACTGACAAAAATACAGGATAATTGTCGGTAAAAAAACAGGTTATATAACTACATACTCTCTTGAAAACAAACATCTTGAAAAGGGGTGAATAGTATAAACAGGGATACTTGACAGACTTCCATCACAAAGCGTGAGCTGCGTAACACTCACCCACCAGGCGAGAAGCAAGAAAAAAGTTCTGTCTGCACCCCGCGACTTGCTTGCTTCCAACACCTAGAATCCACTTAAGATAATGTTTCACTAATAAATCAATATAGATTTAAGTTTATAATATAATCACTATTTCTAAAAGAACCTCTCTTCCCAAGGAATCTCCAACTTCATGTCCAGATCCTCTGGGAATGCATTCTGAGGAACTCCTTCGATAAGTTCATTGTATTTCGGAGGTCTCTCAATGACCCTCCAAGAGAACTTCAGAGCTGCACTCATCCTCTTCTTCTTAGGCTCCTTCTCTTCCTCTTCTACCTCCTCATCCAGGAACACCTCATCCTCCTCCTGAATCATCACCACCTCCTTGCTGCCATCCTCCTGCTGAGGCCCGGAGGACTCTCCTCCAAAATCATTCCTGACTCCGGATGGACCAGGAGTAGGCTGACTCAGAGGAGTACCAACAAGCTCCTCAACATTAGAACCAGCTTCCTTCTCCTTCAGACTCCTCATCCTCATTCTCTTCAATTTACCAGGTCTTTTACTGGCCTTCCTCTTTACCCAGATCTCTTCTTCGGAGCAGACAGAGCAGGGGTCTCCTCCTTCCACCTCGTCCTCTCCACATACTCCCAATCTGTGGAAAGCTTATTGTGGTATTCTCGCACCACTAATCATATGCAATAAATTAGCAACTTAAATTGGCACTTTGATGAGATTCTACTTCAAGTTATCTTACTTGTTTTATCTATCATCTGTGCAACCTGATAACATTGCAGATCGGGTTATTCCTCCACTCAGGCCTAACCCTCATGCACTGTTAATATCTTTGCAACCTGGCATTACTATACTTCAGTCACTTCCATAATACAGAGTAAACCTTATACAGTTGTTTGCACATGCAATTACTAACACCCAAAGTAATAAACTCATTCTTACAACGTTATTACATTTATTTACATATTCATAAATGCATATATAACATCACATAAAGATATCTACTGGTATGATTATTAGCTTCGGTCCCTTTCTGATCCTAAGGTTTCTCAGCTTGACGTTTAAGCACTTTCTCAGTTAGGCTACTGAGTTTAGCGTGCATGACTGTTATAGCTTTCAGTCCGTCTATCAACTTCATATCTATATTATTGCAGGTATTCTGGTCAACCCGCTCCTGCATAATCTGGAGCAGATCCCACACCTGATTAGACAGCCTATCCCTGACCTCTTCCATAGTTGGGTCGGGGTACAGTCTGTACTCTTGCTCTAAAGCCTTCCCTGTGTCCCATACATCAACGTTAGGGCCAACAGTATGCTGTTGTGAGCTAGTGTCCCCAAGGGACAATATACTCCTTAACTCCCGGTTCAATCCTTCTAAGCCTTGGATTACTTCCCAGAGTATATGTGGAACATCTTCCACCTTCTCATCCTCATCTTCATCCTCTACAACCTCCTCAGCTACGTCTTCATCCTCCGAGGCAGGAACAGTGACAATGGGAGTGTTCCCACTGATAAGAGGAGTGAGGTCAGCTGGATCAACTTCATCTTCATCCAGCTCCACTTCTTCAATGTAGGCGGGGTTCAGTATGATAACAGGAACCCGGTTCATCTTCTTCTACTGTGACTCGTCCAGAAAGGTTCTCTCTGTATGCTGTCTGTGCGCTGTATATAGCACAGAACCCTGAGCGGTATTGTGCAGGAGACTATGTCTACTCTGCTACGGCTCGGGTTGTACTGATCCAATCTGGTCTCTCCGATCTCACATTGTATCTAAGGGACTGTTCACCCTTTTCTGGTTCAGTCCGGGATACAACATTATTCAGCCAAGCCACCCTCTTCCTCCTCACCAAGGTCTCAGCCTCACTCTTCTTCAAACCTTCCGTCTCCTCCTCCAAAGAGTTGCTGACAGCCATCCTCAATCTCTTCTCTACTTCTTCAACTACCGGAGCCTTCTCATCTAAGATTCTCAGGTGATACAACCTCATTCCATCATACAATCCACCGTAGAAACGCTGGAAACCAATATCCTTCTCAAATTGGATAAAAAACTTAGGAAGTTCCGCTGGATTCATCAACACCCACTCCAGTAAGGACCAGCGTTGAGATCTTGAGTCCAAAAGGTTGGCTCATACCTCTGATCCCCTCCACAGGGTTCTTCCAGGACTGATCATCCAGTTCCTCCTGGCTCAGGTTGAACCTGGAGTAGGTCTTATCCTCATCCCAGGAATCTCCAAGATCCTTCCATCAGACCACCTCACCTTGGATCTGGCCAGGATGTCCATCTGCTGCAAGAACCGCTCTCAGGCCAGGAGCAAGTACCTGCAGCCTCCTGATGTAGGGCTAGGCCAATCTCCCAGGCTCCTGGACAATAACCTGATCATAGGCTGAGAGATCTCGCACAGCTTATCCCTCTCATTCCTGTATCTTAGAGACAGGATCATCTCTTCCCTGGTCATGGCGTCCAGTGACCTCCCCCACCATATAAATCTTATTCCCTACACGCTGCTCCCCCCAGACCTTAGGATACTGCGCAGGGATCAACATTCTCATCCTAGGCTTATACTCCAGACTCCTCTCCTTGATCAGTCTCTCCTTGATACATCTCCTCAACTCTTCCGTCGTCAGCAGTCTAGATAAAGTTCCACAATATAATTTACAGAGATACCCATTATTAAAACAGTGATTGTTAAGAATTAGGTCTGTTCATTAAGATACCACCCCCCAGTACCGTGCAGTATTTTGTTGGGACGAACCTTAAGCTCCCGTACTATCCCTCCTCATCATCATAAATCAAAGACAGGAATAGGCTTCAAGATTATTTCGGGATCTGTGCTTCAGTCTGACAAAAATAAACAGTTAAAGGTTAAGAAAAGCTTCAAAAAGTACAATCAATTCATTCTTAATCAAAAACATTCATTAGAAAGTACTAAACAGGGGTTAAAAACTGCAACCATCCAATATCACAAAACATACGATACAAAACATAAAAAGAATAATTGAATAAAAATATATTTACCACAGTAGTCCTCCGACTTTTTCACGGTATAAGGCATAAAGAATAATANTCAGAGGCATTTACTCCTTATCCCTTCTCATCCAAGGCAAACCCTCTATCCAATCAGAACCTCTTGATACTGTATCTACTCCTAATTCATGCTCCTTTGTGAGAAGATCACCCAGATTTAACAATCCATCTATAAAGTACAATACCTTGTTTTTGGATCCCGTTGTCCACTCAAATAGTCTCAGTATTGTCATAACTCTGTTGTAGACGAATAACCTAAGCTTGATGGACTCATTGCTACACCAGCTTAGAGCAATCGTAGAATCTGTTACGCAGATAATTTCTCCCACCTCAGAGCCAAGAGCAGAAAGCCAGTTCTGCACACAGTAGAATTGCTGATAACTCGTTCCTGTGAATGGTTTCCCTCATCATCTTAGACTTAGTGGCTAAGAAAGAGCAACGACCAGACACATGGGCTAGTTTCCTTGCTTGCGTAGACGGCCTCACCCCCTGCAAATTCCGCTGCATCTGCCAGGCAAATTAATCTCATCTTGGATTTAGATACTCTTTTACTTGGTATGCAAAATCTTGGGATTGTTATCTCAGGTAGGTTCACATATTCTTTCAGGATCTGTCTCCAGGTCTCTTGATCCTGCTCTGATAATACTTCATCCCATTCTTTTCCTTTCATAGAACTACTTTGTAGCTTCATTTGTAGTTTCACAGACTCGAAGAAGCCACATGGATCAAAGAATTCTGATATCTTCCAGACTATCAGGCTTCTTGTTAATTTTACTCCAGTCAACAATCTCTCTGCATCCATTGTTGTTTTGATTGGTTTCATGTTTGGTTTACGTTCTCCTCGTAGTTTCTTGTTCAGATCTAACCCTCCTAGACCTGGTTACAGCTCATCCTTTTCCGGGTCCCTCTTATAACCTAAGAGTTTCATGGTTTCTCTGTCAGTGCTGGCTTTCTCCGATGGCTTCTCTCCACTCTTTATGATAAACTTGAGAGAAAATCCACCCCTCTTTAATACCTCCTGCACTGCTTCTAGTTGCTCCTCTCTTTTCACGATTAAATCTTCTCCGGATAATATATCATCTACATATCCGTTTATATTTATTTTTTAAGATCTAGATATTTATTATCTCCGTACCAAGATTATTTAAATTGTACAAAATGGTTTACATGAGTTAAAAATAATAAAGTTTTACAACAAAATCGTTTACGCACATTTTTTTTTTGAGAGAGTTATATAAGAGTTAGTTTACGGATACATTTTTAATAAAAATTTTGATTCAAGGCTACTTGGATTATGCAAAATATAAAAGTTGTGAAGTGTACCAATGAAATGGTAGAACATTAAATGCATATAATAAATTATTGGCGAGAAGAGGGTATGCAGATTGCGTAGAAATTTTTTTATAACAGAATCGTTTACATATAATTTGAGCGATTTATGTTGAAATCAGTTTACGTAAACAATTTACAATTAATTAAATTATGTAGACTTGAAGCTATTTAGCCAACGTAAAGGTAAGAAGCTATATCATTAAAAAACATACTAGCGCGGAACATTGATGGTTCCTTGCTGCATGCTATTTTATCTATGTTGTTTATAGTCGATATGTGAAGATAAGGGACTGTGATATTAAGAGACATACTAGCTTGGAATATTGAAGGTTCCTTGCTAATGTAAAGTAAGTAGAACATTGAAACATAGAACTAGCTTGGAACATTGAAAGTTCCTTGCTAATATAAAATAGCTTATTGAAGAAACATTTGGTTTCAGTTCTTTCGTGTTCCTCCTAACATTTAGGCTGCATGAACACGGTGTAAGGAAAAACATTAAATTTGAGGACTAGACTCACGTAGAACATTGATGGTTCTGCGCTACTGTCTAGGATTTTGAAGAGAGATTATGATTTAATCTCTTCATATTTCTCATATCTTTAATACTTTAGAGCAAATATGTTGCTCGTTTGTATTGTGATATAAATTCAGGAGGGCAACGTAGCGTAGTTGTCCCATTTTCTTGAGACATCTTGGTTTCTCGGCGTTGAAGTTTGGCGGTTCAGGAGGCGTTACAGTTTCCTCAGACGTTATTTTTCGCCGAGAGGTGCAGCTATGAGGTCCGCCAGATCCTCTGAGGTTCGACAGATTCAAGGTTATTCTCGCACTCATTCATCTTCCAGGTTTCGGTTTAACGTTAATTATCAGTTGTTGGGTGTAGCTCTGAGATCGCCAGATCCAAGATCCGTCTGGCTGTAAGTTGGGTCCCAGGTTTCGGTTTAACTAAGCATAAAGAAAACCTTGAAAATTTTTTGCAGTTTAAGTCGTATATTTTAGGGCTCTCACGAAGTGTTTTAATTACATATACTTGCTATTACATCACTTCAAGTTTTTAATTTCAGAAACGTGATATTACAGATTAAGATTTTGACAGTGAAAGATTAACTAACTTAAATTTTGACAGTGAAGGAATTTTTAAATCTGATTTTCGATTTTCAGTGATGAAGTAGAGATTCTTGAAATAATAATTAAGCGTAACTAAGTGAAAATTTTGATTGTGAAAACCTCTAAATCAAATTTTTTGATTTTAATTAAGAAGATAATAGAGATTCTTGGAATACTATTAGGGAGTAATTGATTTATAGTCTCTTGCAGTTAATTTATGTACAAATTTCTTGACCTCAGTATAGATGAGATAGATATAAAGTCCATTGACATAGAGAAAATTAAGCACATCTTCCACGGCGTCCTGTTAATGTTATTTAATCTTTTTTACCATTATTACTCCCGATGTGACTTGCAAATCCGAGATCTGCCAAAATAGAGATCTGCCTGTCAGCAATTGATCGATTCCCTATCTCATACGGCTCTAGTGGTCAGGATCAGTTGGTTTCTCGTCTAACGTTTTCCTCAAGCTATTTAACCACAATTCACTCCTCAGGTTTGAAATAGTTGAAAAGTTAAGGCAATAGGAGTAAATTGAAAATTAGGAGAGTTAGGATATTTGGAGTTTTAATGCTTTGAAATTTCAAAATGGGTAAGACAAAGTACTAGCAAGTATAGGCAAAAGTCAGTAAAAATAGGAGATATTTTTGCTTTAGGAGCTTCAATTCTGACACATAATGGTATAAGTCAGCAAAAATAGGAAATATTTTAGGAATATAAATACTGGCCAATATTGGAATAAGTAGGTTTATTAGACATTTCTCTGAAAAATATAAGCATAGAGAAAATATATTTTACGATTTTAATGTGTGCATTAGCACCATTAGCTTTGTCGGAACCGTTTGCAACCCATTTATAATGGTTTGCGTCGTGTATTTTCAGCGTATTAAGCATGTTTCTGAGATTACCTATTAAGGTATCTGTAGAGATTTTTAACTTTAGTTCGTCCTCGGTAGGACGCCGCGGATTGTTCCAGATTATCCAGATACAAGAAGAGGCCAAATTTTTTTTTTTTTGTAGAAGGTTATATTGAAATGAGTCGAATTTAAGTTTGTTGCCTTTGTTTCAAAACATGGGCTATTGTTTGGTTTTAAATTACGCCATTCGTCAGAATCATCCTCGAGGGAAGGATTCCGTAC
>NW_019398215.1:17734-20319 GCF_000591075.1 Eurytemora carolleeae
CCCCCCCCCCCATTATACAAAGAATTAGAATCATAGGGGCGGGGTTTAGATTAAAACAAACTTAAACTGGCAAATAAAGATTAATTCATTATGTAATGAAATATCCTAGATTTATGGTATATAAACGACGTTTTTAGTTTGTTTTTTAAAAATTTATAATATGTTTCAATAAATTTGCAGATAAAACACGATGGATCCCAGCGATCTGGTTGGAGCGGGGGAGGAGGAGATGGACGTGGAGGAGGAGGTGGCGGTTGCCGCGGTGGAGCCAAGGGAGGAACCAGGAGCAGTTGAGACCCTGGTGGCCGGAGTGTTTGAGAAGGTGGCGGTGGGGGTCTTCACCGCCGCCGTCCAGGCCGAGGTGAAGCAGTTGATGGTAAGTAGTGGAAGAGTTTATTAATTTTAATACGTTGATAAAAATGAAATTGTATAAGGGGAAAGAGGCAAATAAATAGTAATACCTAGGTAAAAGCTAAAGAAAAAGAAGTTGTTAAGATATTTACGGACTTTTATTAAATTGAGCGCTAGCAAAAGAAATTTATTTGTTGGGTTTTCTTTACATGACTGTATGGGATCCAATAGTTGGTAAATAAATTCTTTTTTTATATTTCAGCCAGCACTGGGGGCCACCTTTTTTGGGTTGAACACCCTGTCCTGCATGGCGGGCACCATGTCCGTCCTGCTGGCCAGGAGGGCCTGGAACTGGGGGAGGTCTGTGAGGGAGAGGAGGAGAGTGAGGCGGGTGAACGCCCAGTTTGATTCCCTGCTGAGCCAGGTGGTTGTCGAGGCAGTGGAGGAGGTCCCTCTGGCGGAGGTACTGCCCAACACCGGGAAGCCCCCCAAGGGCAGGGGCAGGGTATCTAAGGCCACCCCCCCTAGGAAGATCTTGAGCCCCAAGAGGTCCAGCCTCAACAGAAGGCTTTCGGCCGTCTGGGCCGACGAGGAAGTGATCCTCCGGGTCAGGCCTGGTGTGAGGACCCGGAGCCAGACTTCTGTGGCTTCAACCTCCGACTCCTTCCAGTCCCTTTTCTAGGGCTCTTCCCCCCCCTTTAGTTTTGTAAATGTTACTTTTAATAAAGTATTAAAGGGGAGTAATTGGTTTAATGTTGAGATGTCAAGTAACTAGGAATTTTAAATGTCAAAGTATAAACCTAACAAAGTGTGAGAAGTTCAATTTCAATCATGGTCCAAAGTTTTTAATAGTTATAAAATTGCGTACTGGTAGAATGAAAGGGAGAGTGAAGCTAGTTGACATGACGCCTTCATATATACGCACAGCTTGTGTATTGTTCAATTAGTACAGACGGGGGTTTCATATTAAACAAGGGAATACGCACTTTGATAAAAAGCAAATTATTAAAGCAGTTTTATCATCATCAGAATTTCAAGAATTTGGATATAAAAATGTTTAATGTATACGAAGAATTCTTTTCAAAATTATTTTGCGTTTATCATATGTTTGTTAAATATATGAAGAGAAAGCGAAAGTGAAGCAGGTGTTGCATGACATCATTGCGTAAAATGCGTATATGTGACAAGGTCAGGGAAATCTACGCATTTTATTTTCAATTCAAATTTTAATCAATTTGCCTGGAATATGAAACAAGGGATATACATTCGTAAAAACAAATTAGAAAGGCAGTATTATTGACATTAGAATCTCAAGAAGTTCAATCAAAAAAAATGTGTAATGTTTCACAATATGCAGTTTTGTATTTAGAGCGTATTGCAATGTATCTTCGTTTACATTGGTTCGGAAAATATTGAGCACAGGTTAAAAAATAGATATTTACAGGTTTATGAAAAAATACAGTTCGGGCCAAGCCCAATTTGTGGATAACGGTAAAACAGTGTTATCCAGGCAGTAAATATGGTTTACTTAAAAAGATAAAAATTTATCATCTTTTGCAATATGCGTGTTAACGAGAAAATTGAAACTTGAGAAGGTCGTAAAAATGTAAATTAATTTACATAAACCCCAATTTTCTTTCTTATTCAAGAATCTGTATTTAGTACGTTGGCGAAATTATAGGGCTCAGCGGAATACTTCCATAAATTGTTGTAAAATATCGTTTTGAGTTAAATCCATATCTCGACAACGTTTTAATAGCGTAAAATTGAAATACTTTAAACAATATATAGGATAAGATTCAACCCGGGATACAGCGCCGAAGGCATGTTTAAATTTACCACGGATGGGTGAGGAAAGGGGGGGGGGGTTTGCATGCACGACATATTCAGTAGAAATGGTTATCCAAAAAAAAATATATAATTTGGCGGGTAAAAATAAAATTTTAATTTTGATACTCTTTTACCCTTTCAATTGGAAGGTTAGGAAAATATATTGAATGACACTTAATAATGTAATGAAAGTCGGTTTTCAAATGCCGATTGAATTGTATGTTTACAAACGCTGTTTAGGCAGGTTGCCCGTGGGTCGTGAGTTACACTTCCACCAGCAATCAACAGTTATGTTGTAGAATGGAAGATGGAATGAAATTTGTGCTCAGTGTGGACACAGGAGTACCGTGCTATACAGAAAAAGGTGTGTTAATACATTTACTAGGCCGAGCGCTGCGGCATCA
>NW_019398216.1:0-19940 GCF_000591075.1 Eurytemora carolleeae
TAATAATTACCTTTTCTTTTATCTTTACCCGAACTTGATGTCAGAACCATTCTATCAATTAAATTATGTCAAATTCTTTGACTAGATTGTTGATTTCTGTCAAAATTTATTATTGTTAACCAAATTGTTTTCATTTGACCATACTGACCATAATTTCTATGTGTGTGTCTAATGTACGAAAGGTTCAATATATCTTTTTTACCAAATTCTCTATATGTGTCCAAAATGTTCCTATTGTCTGTAATTTTTTTATTTTCCAGAAACTATATAACTATTTAATCTGCTCAAAGGATCGATTTTCAAAAACTGAGTTTTTGCCAAAACTTTAAATTTTCTAATCTCTATTTCTTTGCAACCTGGTAAATGATGTGAACCTTAGATATTTCATAATATTTCATTTGATAACATGGGGTTGTTAAGATATAGGTGTTACAAAATAAGAGTTTGTGGCAAAAACTCATATAAAGTTTCAACCTCACCGTGATATCTATATTTACCTAAATAGAGTTCTTCGTTTAAGATTAAGGCGATGAATTGCTCGAGTTTTTAGGAAAACATCATTTATAGATTTCAAGCTTGCGCCGCATATTCCATCATTATGGTTCTGCACAACTAAACAAAATAATTCAAATATAAATGTCATTATTATTATTATTATTATTATTATTATTATTTTTATTATCATTATTATTATGACTAAAAGAAGTTTAAAAAGGTTGAGGAAAAGTTGAAAATTATTTGAAAATTTGAAGAAAATCTTTTGTTCAAGAAAAATTATTTTTAAAAACATCCATGCTGATACAATTTAAATTTTGTGTATTTTTATAAGCAGAATATGTTTTCCCCTGCTGCATGGAAGAATGTACACACTGGTAAACAAAACAAGATATATATGCTGAGCAAATAGATTATCAAGTACAATAGGTGGCAACAGTGAAATGAACAAATTATACACAACGTCACAAGTGTCAAATATAACAAAGAAAACGAAATTGTCTCACATTAGTTGACATGTTTTCTAAGATTAAATAAAAACAGAAACTAAAAAACATAAAAATTTCACTTATTTTACTGTAAGAAAAGCACTTTATTTTAAAATTATCACTATTATTGATAATTTTGTCGGACACAAAAACTGAATTGACACTTGTGACGACAGAATACAACTGTACTGAGAGTGTACAAATTCTACGTTGCCATCTATTGTACTTAACAATCTATTTGATGCTGAGCATCATTTTAACACGTGAAATTATAAGGTTAGGAATAAAAATAAAAATGAAAAAATAAAGCAACCCTAGAAAAGTGTTGTCAGTGTTTCATTTTAAGACTAAAACCAGTTCCACCGAAGTTCAAACAAATGTTCCAAAACAAAATTCGATGAACTTTTCAGAAAGAAATAACTGCACTCTCACTTTTAATCTGTGATTTTTGGTTCCTTTAAGTTTGGTTTACCTTTAAAATAAAACCATGAAAAATTCCAGGGCGATGTTTTGATTCTTTTAAAGATCAGATTTATTTTACAAGAAAATATAAACGTTGAGCATTATCTTAATAAAATATCCGATGAGAAATAAAAGTAAAAATCACAAAAAAGTAAACCTGGAACATTGTAGTCAAGGTTTCATTTAAGTCTATAAAACAACTCCAAGAGTTTATCTTTACCTAAAACGTTTTTAAGTTGAGGAATAGATGTTGAGGAACCGTACACTGGGGGACAACCGTACAGTACTGTTCTAATAAATATATAGATTATTATCAAGCGCCGCGTCTAAGATAGGCTAGGTTGTACAGCCCTGCGTCTAAGACAGCTAATTAAGCGCTGCGGCTATAGAGCAGGTTAGGGGACAGATCAAAATTGATTTTTACTTTATACGAATACAAATATAATGGTATGTAAGTACTATGTATGTTACCTTTTAGGAAGTTTTAACTTAAAGCAATTATGGAAAATAAAACTAAGCTAATGATTTGAACATTGTATACCTCACTTCAATGCCATCTGGTATCAGATTTTTGTACTCAGGACTAAGTAAAGAGTAAGCTACCAACTGGGCGATTCCCGCACCTTTAAAATTAAAAATACATAAATTAGGAAACAAAAATTCAAACTGATTCTTTACTTTTAAATCATATGACTTCTTAGACGATAATAATAATATCGAACAACATATTCAAAATTTAGAATTTGGTTTGGAAGTTTAATAGTAGGAACAAAATGTGTAATGTGTTAAAGAATACAGTGGGACGCATATAACTGTGGAATACGAAAACAACTATTAGAAATAAGTCTTCCTTTTCTACAGATATATGGCCGGGGATCACTGTAAAAAATATAGAAAAGCTTACCAAGTGAATAACCAAGAATAACGAAGGTACAGCCAGGATTAATATTTAGAATATTCGTCAATTCCTCTCTCGAGGTCTTCAGCAGGTTTCTAAGGGGGAAAAAAATATGTTTAAAGAATTTGTAAGAGTACAATTCAAAATCACTATAACTTATTGGTACGAGTTATAACCATTTTTCTCATCATGACTTCGATCAAATCTTATTTGCACATTGGGGATTGAGACCGATTGTTTTATTTATCCTGTGATCGATATCCATACTTTATTTCACATAACGCCCTTTCTCCATGAAAAATTAAAAACATGACCATCATTTTTTAATTATATTAAAAATGTACAGTAGTTAAGTAAGAACACCTTTGGAATATGAAGACACCATTACAGCACTCTTTAACTTTTTTTGATGTTATTACAAAGCAAATGGTTAACATAAAATCACTTATTGAGTGGAATGGTCTGTAGACAATGTGCTTTATTTTTAATGTACTCATTAAAATTCTAGACTCTTAAAGGTCGTCTTTATATTCATAGGTTTTCTGTTTTTTTACTTTTTCCAATTATGTCTTACCTGGCTCCCATTGCCATCCCACAGTGTGCCTCTCCCTCATCGAATTTTATAGTTTTAGCTGCTAGATCCATAATTATATCCTAGATTGATTAAATTGTATAGTTGTAGATGCTAGATCCATAATTATATCCTAGATTAATTAAGTTGTAAAGTTTTAGCTGCTAGATCCATAATTATATCCTAGATTGATAAAATTTTATAGTTTTAGCTGCTAGATCCATAATTATATCCTAGATTGATTAAATTTTATAGTTTTAGCTGCTAGATCCATAATTATATCCTAGATTGATAAAATTTTATAGTTTTAGCTGCTAGATCCATAATTATATCCTAGATTTATAGTTTTAGCTGCTAGATCCATAATTATATCCTAGATTGATTAAATTTTATAGTTTTAGCTGCTAGATCCATAATTATATCCTAGATTGATTGAATTGTATTCTAGAATATTTCATTATAATATCCTAGATTATTTCATTATTATGTTCCAGATTTCATTATATCCTAGATTATCAAATTGTATTCTAGAATATTTCATTATAATATCCTAGATTATTCATTATTATATTCCAGATTATTTAATCATTATATCTTAGATTATTTAATCATTTTATTGTTTAATCATTCTATCCTAGATTATTTAATTATTGTATATCCTAGAATATTTAATTGTTATATCCAGATTAGTATAAAAGCCTACAAAGCTAAGCTTCTTACAAGCTAGTGCATGAAAAAGTGCCGAATTAGTCTTACAGAATTAATAATAATAATTTGATATTTATTTACCTGCGGGCTCGGTCTCGGAAATATCCTGGTACCAAGGATAGTCAATATTACACACCTAGAGAAAATATTAATGAAATTGTCTAGCAAATGTTCTTTTTATAAACAAAGGAATTGAGTCCTAACCACAAACTAAAAATTATCTCATTATCTATATCTTTGTAATCTGATGATGGTGTAAACTTTTGATATTTTAAACTTAGATTATTATATCCAACAGAATTCATTTTTGCATTATCTAAGGTTCTTAGATTGGAAATGTATATGGATTAGTGGCACTCAATTTACGGAGTGGCATGTACAATTCACTGTGGTACCTTGAAAGTTGCGCCAGATCAAAAGTTGATAAGATATCTTAGTGTTTTTAATTGATCATTTATGATTGCAACTTTTTATTAAATTAAATGGAGAGTTAAAACGACAGTCCCTTGATCTAATCAACGGATTCTGATCTTACTTTGAGCTTGGATGAACCGAGATTACATGATCTGGAGTATGATCCTCAAAATCTAGAGAACCTAGCTCAGAAACCCAAACATAGGGCATACCGTCTTCATTCAGACCTAGAGCCTTGATAGCACTCAACCTAAAATAAATATATACTTATAGATATAGACCTAAAACCTTAATAGTGCTCAATCTAGATTATCTATAAATATATCTTGCTTGTCTGGATGTACTGTTATTTTTTTGTTTATTTGTATCCAATAAACACCAAACGGCTAAACCGATCGGGCCCAAATTTTGTGTGGGACCTCACATGACCATAGGAAAGGTTTATAGATGATCCTAATTTTAAAAATGTCCCTCCAACAAAATTTGATTTTCATTGAATTATGGAAATCCACGATTTCTTTTGTAAAATCTGCGAAATTTTTTGTATGTTTTTGTTTTACAATGTATACAAAGAGAAAATGTTCACAATTACAATAAAAGATGGGCGCAGCCTAGTATATATATATATATATACATATAGATCTAGACCTAGAACCTTGATAGCACTTAATCTAGAATATATACATACAGATCTAGACTTAGAACCATGATATCACTTAATCCTGATTATTACATAAACAAATAAATATATACCTAGACCTAGAACCTAGATTATATATACATATAGACCTAGATCTTGAACCTTGATAGCACTTAACCTAGATTATTTAGATATATATACATATTAGCTGAAGGACATGGCGTTGCCCGTTGAAAGAAAAAATTTGAAAAAAAATTTGGAAAAAAATAAAAATAAAAAAATTATAAAAATTTTGAATTTTTTTTAGCCTATAACACCACCCGTCAGAGTCCACAAAAAATTTCAGCCCAATCCGGTCCAGCCGTTTGGCCGGCTATAGGCAACATATATATATATGCATGTCTTATTTTATTATTTAGAAGATAGAACATATATACCTAGACTTAGAACCTTGGTAACACTAAACCTAGATTATATATGTAGCAAAAGGTGGCAAACATGATATTCTGTGAAATTGCAGTACGATGTACATTGCTAATGATTTAAATTGTAAACTTGTATAGTGACATTATTCATTAAAGCTGTGTTATAATAGAATATTTAATATGATTAGCTTGAATCATGCAACATACTTGAATTACACTACAAAATATGTACGCAGATAGTTTATGCATAATACGATGGTATTAATCATGTGATATAGATAACATCGTAGTAATTGAACTACATCAATTCCTGTTAACTTTGCTACATAAGCTTTTGCTCGATGATTTAGTATTAAATCTATAGGGAGCTTGAAATTAGAGCTTTTGGTTCTCATTGAATTACACGAGTTGAGAAATTGCCTAGTAGCAATTTCATTGGACTGTGTGTCCTTAAGAACCGGGGAGTATTGTAGCCTGGTTGAGAAATTGCCTGTGTAGTAATTTCATTGGACTGTGTGTCCTTTAGAACAGGGGAGAGAAGTCTGCTTGAGATTTTGCTTGTGTATCATTAAGAACCGGGGAGTTAAACCTGGTTAAGATATTGTCTGTGTGGCATTTAGAATCAGAGAGTTAGCCTTTGTTGATCTAGGTAACAAGTAGACCTGGATAGATATGTCTCAAGTAAATTGTTATGGAGTAGGTATTTCTTACAATGCTGGTGGTAACAGCGTGAATCAGATCAAAGAAACCTGAGTAATTACTAAAACAACAAATAACAATGAAACAACAAATTGTGAACAGCGCAAACACATTGTAACAATGGACAGTTTTAAATTACACCCTGGAGGATACAATGAAGAACCAGGCATTTATGTGGAGGAAACCTGAAAAGCGAGTGGAAACCTTCAAGACAAAGAGTTGGAAAACCTTAGACAGCTATTAGAATACGAGACAAGACTGGAGAAATTGGGACAACAATTAAGAAAAGAAAAAAAGATCCAAGGAGTAAGAACAATGTTAGAAGGAAACACAAAGATGGATGAATCACAACAATATATGGAAGATCTACAGAAGCTGGTGGATACAGGAAAAGCAAATGAGGATACATATGAAGAGATATAGGATATCGAAAATATTTCAAGCGGAACACAGGATTTTATTGTAAGAGCTTCCAAACACGATGGAAACCCGGAGACAATGTTTGAATGGTGAAAAAACTTGGAAACTCATCTGCTTAACAACGGCTGGGAAACAATCCTTGATAAAGATATAAAAAAGATGATATTGTGTCAGGTATCATGGAAGCAGCTAGAAGAGAGATAGTACCGTTTTTGGTGCAAGGAACAGCATTTTAACAATGTGAAACAGGAGAGTTTGAAGGAATAACATGGAGATTCTCACAACAGAAATATAATGATAGCAGGAGACAGGAATCCATAGACAAGAAACAGGAAGAAGAAGAGACAAGAAAAGCTCAAGCAGACAAGATGAAGCAGAAACAGGAATACCTGAGCAGGAAAGTGGTAAAGATACCAGAGAATACAATGCTGCTAAAGAAGAGTTAAGGTTGCAAGCCTATGATCCAAACACGAGGAGGCTGGTTAAATTTAAGGGCGAATTTCCAAGAGATTGTATGATGCAGATTTTTTTATGCCTAAGGAACCAAAACAGAAAGGAGATATTAAGGCAGTATTAGCTTGACAGTCAGCTCCTGATATACACAAGTTCAAAACCACACATATCAATAGTTTTGAGATGATAGAAAAAACAACAAGAGAGCAGACAACATGTGGGAAATAGGAAACAGCAAGGCAAACAGTGAAGAACAAATCATCAGAAAGAACAAATCATCAGAAAGAACAAGATACCGAATGTGGAGGATATGAAGCTGGGAGAAGAACTATTGGGGAAAGAGTAACAGACAGTAGAAACTAAGACCTTCAATTTGAAAGCATAGAGTATCAAATATATCATAATGCAAAAGATGGAGCAATATAAACTAGAGATGAAAACGCTGAAGGATGCTGAGGCAAAGAAGATTTCGAATAATTTCAAACAGACAGAATATGGAGAGTCTAGCCGCAAGATTTAACATGAGAATGGTAAAACGACAAGAAGCGTCAAAGTCCACAGCTGCATCTAAAATGAATAAGGATTCAGACAGGTCCAGCAAGGGCAATGAGGAAGTTAATCTGGTTTCAAGAAATCAACCAGAAAATCCAGAGAAACAGCAAACAGCAGAGAAGAGGTTAAGAGCAAGTCTTACAATTAGGAGAACTGGTTCAAATCCACCTACCCTTACAGCTCTAGCTGAGAACGCAGTTATAAAAACAAGTTTTGAAGAATGAAATC
Organism: Eurytemora carolleeae; assembly: GCF_000591075.1. Taxonomy (NCBI): domain Eukaryota; kingdom Metazoa; phylum Arthropoda; class Copepoda; order Calanoida; family Temoridae; genus Eurytemora; species Eurytemora carolleeae. The sequence continues at coordinate 7,454 of NW_019398216.1, forward strand.
CAGATCAAGAGAGAGAGGAGAAATTAGAAAAATCAAATAAAAACATTAAAAACTGGGGATGATGAAAAGAAACATTCATATGAAAAACCAATAGAAAAATTCGGAACAAATGATAAGTTAGACAGACACAGCAAGGAAAGCAAGAAAATTAATCCGGTTCCCTGGAATCCTACGGAGAGTTCAAAGAGACAACCGGCTGGCCAGGACTAGGAAAGCTCAAGCAGACAAGATGAAGCGGAAACAGGAATACCTGAGCAGGAAAGTGGTGAAGATAGCAGAGAATACAATGCTGCTAAAGAAGAGTTAAGGTTAAGGAATCATAAGGAAGTGAAATCTGCAAGAGACCCCATTGTGGGCCCCCCAGACCACCCAGGTAGCAGGGTGCACTGCCCCTGTTCTAACTAGACCTTTAAATCCCCATCATTTAGTCCAAATCTAGAGAGATAAAGTAGATACATTCTAGTCAGTTGGCTAACCAATTAAACCCATTGGTTGGTTGGTATCTGTCAACCCTTTAGGTGAAGAATAGAGGTTACCGTTGATTAAAGTGCTCCTGCCAAGTCCATCCACCTATCCAGCATCAAGCTAAGCTTATCCGCTCGTTTCAGAAGCACTTCTCTAGTTCAAAACCACACATATCAATAGTTTTGAGATGATAGAAAAAAATTTTTGAAGAATGAAATCCATATCAAGAGAGAGAGGAGAACTTAAGAAAAATCAAATTAAAAACATTAAAAACTGGGGATGATGAAAAGAAACATTCATATAAAAAACCCATAAAAATATTCGGAACAAATGATAAGTTAGACAGACACACCAAAGAAAGCAAGAAAATTAATCTGATTTTTTTGTAGTTTAGGACATATACATTTTAAAGCATTGTTTCTAGCTTTAGTTTAAAAAGAGTAATTGAAAAAATACTGCTTTTTTTTGCATTAGAGCTTGCACGTCTTGGTTTGCAGTGATTGCAGTTTGTTAGAAAAATAAAACGAATTTCAGCCCAATTTAACAAAAAACGGAAAATATGTGTGGCCCACCTACATTTCGTCCGGACCACACACTTTTCTGTTGTTTTCTAATTTTTCTCCTAAACTGCAACTTTTAGGTGATAGTGAGCTGGGATTTCTACAACTAAAAATTTATATTTAGCAATTAGGTTTGTTTTGCTTGAGAGATTGTAAACTAAGAATTTCCATGAATTGTTTTCTGCCTACTTTTCCTTCATAATATTGTGGAAGACGATGCCTGGCCGCGTTAAACACAAATTATGATCATGGAATAAAAGCAGTGATATATTATATAACTAGCTGGAGATTCAAAGTTTTTACTCAAAAATGTTCAGCCAAATTGGTCCAGCCGTACTTTTAGCCAACTATAGCGATCATATAAATATATATTTATATGAGCAAAGAGCTGCATTAGATTGAAACTAAGACCTTTCCGTAAATCTGAAAAGTATTAAAGATTAGAAATTTTGAAATGTATTTTTTTATAAAATATACATTTTACCTTACATTGTGATATTCAAATTTCATAACAATAACCTAACAAATATTTGAAAATATTAAGAGGACTGAAGACATAATTTCAATTGACTCTCATTCATAGAGTGACATGCCTGATTTACAACGGTGCCCATAAAAACGTTCACTAATCAAAAATGAAGAAGAAAACCATGTTTTTCTTCTTTAAAAATATATTAACTGCGAATGTGTGGACTTTATGCTACGGACACAACGGACGGAAATTGTCAGAATTTAACACTGTTCATTCCACATTGTTTATCAAATAAAGATTCAAAGAGTAGCCTTGTAAATCAGCATGACTCTCTTTGAAAAAAATGTCCCTTGAAATTACAATAATTTCACAACATTTACCTTTCCTTCCCTTTCTTGATATTCCATCTCGTCTGTATCATCATCACTTAACCCATCCTCATCTCAATATTAATTAAACATATAAACAAAGTAGTAATCTCGGCGTTTTTGTTCGTGTGTATGTTTGATAATAAGTTTCATAACTCAGGGGACCAATTTTTCTCAATTTTAGATCGAGTAACTCGTTAGAACCACGGAATTGTTTTTAGAGAAAGTTTAGTTTCCGGACAAAGCTGGGTTCCTAAGCTAGTTTTATTTATTATCATCAGAAACTTTATTCTAACATCTAATTGAAACTTAATAAAGTATAATTTTTTTAATTGAAACTATGAATACTGTTAGCACCCTCAATACTAAGCTTGTGTCTACTGGAGTGATTTAAAGTGCTCTGACCGAAAAATTAGTGGGGTTTAGTGGACGGTGATCAAATATATCAAATAGGTAAAGCTTAAGGTTTCCTTAATAAGGTTGCAAGGTTGCAATATAGGAATTAGAAAATAACAGTATTTGGCAAAATTAATTTGTGTTAAACAGGAACTGCTTTCGGTTTATACAACACTGACCTGTAATACAATGACCGAGAAAATATTCAATGAAATGTACTTTATTTTCTATTGCATTAAAATATAATTTAAAATTTTTTATATTATTCTTACCAAGCTTTTTGTCAAGGTCTTGATCCTCAAAGTCAATGCTTTCCAAGGATAAGTCGTCTTCATCTAATAACAATACTCCATTATTCATAAGAATTGGTGAAATATTCATTTATTTTGTCCTAAAGTCATTTTTTTCAATGTAAGAATTTCATGTTTTGGATACGGATCGGCATGAGAATGATTTTGAACCTTATCACTTTTGTTTTCCATTAGAAGTGACTTGCATCTTTTTTTTACTCCAGAATCGATGGAGGAAATTGCGGGAATTAAAATCTGTTTAAGCTAAATTCAAGGTAATTATTTATCAGATATGTTTAAATGGATATCTTTGTGAATCAGACAATAGTCTATTTTTGAGAAAGAATTATTTATTTTTCCAATGTAGTGATACTAATATATACCCCCTGAATTTATATAATATACAGTGAGAAAAAATTATATTTAAAGTTGGGAAAGAGGATATTAATTAATATCCTCTTGGGCCTATTGGCAATGTTAGCTATTTTAATACAAAACTATTTGTTACGTTGATAATTTCTATAATAACACAAATAATAATAAAATCATAATATTTACATATCTTCTATTTTTCATTTAAAAATTTGTATTGTTTACATATTTAATCTTTAATTCATTGTTACCGTACATAGTTTGTTCATAATCATACCTTTAGGGCTCTCCAATTCGATTTTTTCTACAGAACCCTCGTTTTGATCTAATCAAATTATTATGACAAACCCCATTATTTTGACTAATTTTTAAAAATTTCCCAAACCACTAACATTTTTTTCCACGGTCGATTCCTAACCTTATATTTGATCTTCTCTCTAGATTATTTGGAGAGGAATGAACCAAAACAACAAGAGCTTAAAAGTAATAAAAACAATTAATTACTCGCCTCAAATGATAAGTAAACGAGCTGGGAACTTTTGCAATGTTTACTCATAATCCCGATCGCTCGATCTCGTTATCTACTGTGGGCATTTTTAACTTGAGGATTAATGATTAATCCCTTCATTTCAGTTTTGTCCCCAAATCAAAGCTTCCCTGCCTGGGTACGATTACCATGCGAGATATCTAATAAAGATTAATTAATCTGCAGATATAAAGAAAGAACGATATCAAGCATTTATCTCGACATCCAAAATACAAGTGCTGTGATTCTGGTGATCAAACATTGAACTCCATCTTAACTTTAATTGCTCTGTGTTATCTCGTGGTAAGTGTTCATACCCTGCATGATAACATTATTTTGGAATCAAGCATTTCTCCTCAATTTTAAAGTGTCCTCACTGGATATCAAGATCAAGATCTAGAATCAAAATGCTCAATACAAAAGTTCCGATTTCTGGCAGAATATGTACTGTATGAAAATATCATGTTGAAAAGAAAGAATATTATTGTACGGTGGTAGGCGATAAAATCAATATTATGTAGACGACTTTTTTATTAAAGTTTTTATTGCTAACAAGCTTTTTTCTAATTACAAGTTTACAAGTAATTAAAGAGAAGCTTTTTTAATTGACATCTTATCTCTGTTTATATTTATGTGTGCATTCATGCTATTTAAAAACATGTCATGAATAAAAATTTGAATCAAAAGTGGTCTTCATTATATTGATATAACCGCCTACCACCGTAGTTTAAGACAAATATAAGTTCAATCAGGTCTTTAGAGAAGTTTAAACCTAAATAGAAAATTTAAGATTTTCACCTATTTTGGAAACATTGCAAATGTCAAAGTTTATTTTGAGAGTGAAGTTTTGAAGATCTATAATCCTAACCCCGGTAGGGTAAACATCTTCATGAACAATTTTGTGAACTGGATTAGTCTTTATTTTGTTTCCTGGTTCAGGGTTAGATTGATTTTTCAGGCTTGATATTTTTTCAGGGCTCCAGGTTTCTTTGTTGCCACATAGTAAGTAATTCTCTGAGTTATCTAAAACTTAAATAAAAATCTACTTTCATATGACCCTCCGATTCCCAACTGCACCCTTTATATACTTATCTCAGTAAAAAGAAGGAAAATATCGTCGTTTTTCTACCTCACGAATTGTTAAATTATGACAGTTCTGTTAATTGAAATAAAGATCCTTTTAAAAATTTGAATTTATTTCAAAATTCTAGGAAATTCTTGTTTGAGGTTATATTATTTAAGTGATGAAAGTAAATTGTTGCAGTTGCGCATATAAGTTACCCTCAATTTATACAGCTTAATTTAGGTGTCGAAAAACGGAAGTATATTCAAAAAGTTTCTATTCTGAAATTTGAATATTGTTATTTAAACATGGTATGTTTGAAATTTTGCTTTTATTACGAAGATATATATTAGGGATTAACCATTTTATTAACCCCGTTGAATATCGAATGACTTGGGTTTTATCCGAACAGGACTTTAATTTCATTATTTTTATATTATAGAACAAGAAAAGTTCTTAGGCTTTGAGTTATAGACATGATAATCTCACTCATCATTAATCATACTAAACTTTAAAGGGTATCCTTTTTTATTGCACATGTCAACCTTTAGATGCAGGCACTTAAAATTACGTATACAGTCCCTTTATAAAAGGGTCATTTGAAATTGCTAAGACTAGATACGACTAGGTATTTTTTTAATAAATATTATTTGTTTCATTTCACCTATCAAGATATAGAGTAAAGTTAGAATCAACGAAAATATTCCAAATCTAACAAAAAGTTTCATTATCAAAATGATTTTTTTATCTGAAACAAAACATTGTACAGACATTATACATTGATAATGCATTGAACAAAAAATAATGAAAAAAAATATCTTATAAATTATTTTTGAGAGTTAGTAATTTCAAGAAGTTAAACCTTGAAATTAAAAGTATTTTTAGACGCAATGCTGCTGGAAATAATATTGAAGAGAGGAATATCAGAAAATGAAGAGACTGCTCTGTGCCCTGAAAATTCAACTTGAAGGCTCAGTGAGTAAATATAAACTTTTTCAGGACTCTTTTAGTGACCAAGTGTAGTTCTCTGTAATCATAGAGGATAGAATATATAGAGAGGAATTTACTGGAAAAAAGTGTAAAACGGCCATTTTGTTGAACTGTTTCCATACTGCAGGTGTACTTCACATATTTATGCTATATAACCTGTTGGGCCCTGGAATATCATTTTATAGAAAATCTAAAATTATTTGACCAATTATCATTTCATATAGACTCTATGCCTTTCACTTTACAAACGAAGATTTTCCGTTATAACTATAAATCAAATGAGGTTTTTATTCACCTAATTCATTATAAAGTTTATTTAACAGTTTAAAAAATTCGAAATTGAAATGAATAGTCTAGGGAACATACTGTATTAATGTACTCTACTGCATATAATTTGTAAACATTTACATGATTTGTACACGTTGAACTCCCTTTCAGGCTGAAAGGGACTGAAAAAATTCATACCGAGAGATTCTTTTAATTCCTCTCTATATATTCTATTCTCTATGTCTGTAATTCACAACATTTTTGTTTAGAGCTGACAATGCCGATTGGAAGAAAAAGTATGATCTTGATGCTCAGCATAGGGTCGAAAAGACTAACGGTCTCGAAAAGAATTTCCCATTTGAGATCAAAGGTGTCACTGATACTCTCATAACTCATATCCTGGAGATGAAGCTTAAGATATAACAGAAAATTGGTTTATGAACGTGAACAGTCACGGCAAGAGCTTACAAAGATGCTATTTCTAGAAAACAAACAGAGTTGCTCAGCTTGAGAAAGAGTTTGCAGCTAATAATCGCAATAATGCTGAAAAGGGTCTGGCTTGAGCACGTGATGAACTTAAAAGTCCTGAGAAGTGAGACCACTAAGAATTAAGATGAACATCATCAAATATCTCTATTCATGATTATAAATGAGAAATAATTAATGTTGTTTTCTATGCTATTTACAACTTTACTGTAGAATATTATTTCTTAGACTGAATACCAGATGTTACAATATAACTTATTGTTTAGTTTTTTCTGGATCATTTTTCCACCTCATTTCATCTCACTAAACTATATTTAGTACACAGGGCCAAAGCCAGGTATTAAAAACATCATTAACTCGTAGGATAACTAAACGTCTTTCTCTACTCCACAGTTTTATTGTCTGGAGAAGGCCTTGATATCTCAAAACAATATCAAAATAATAACCTTACAGAGCCCCCCTCCCCCCTCTCCAAATTAACGGGTCTACAGACGTGATTTAAAGGAACTCTCCACTTATAGAGAAGCATTTCTGAGGGTTTTCTATAAAAGAGAATTGCTGATTCATACTATAGAAGCAATTGAGAAAATTATTTGAGTTAATTACTTGTCAAGTTTAAAACACAACAATAATTTCAATAGTATTTTCAGAATTAAAATTTTTTTTCGCTCGTTTTTTCTACATTAAATTAATGAGTTTGAGTAAATAGAATTTATTTTTGGCACTAAAAAAACAGTATATAAAATAACAAAAATACCTTTTTACAATGGAAAAAAACTTCATAAGAAAATTTTGATGATTTGCGACCAGAGTTTTTGGATTTTTAATAGTAAAATCCTTGCGTAGTTGCCTAAAGTTACAATGATATTTAAAAAACTTAACTATGAATTCTGCAAGGTCTTCTGGTTTAAGCTTGAAATATCGAAAGATAAAGGATTCAGAAAATTTGGATGCAATCCATCACATCAATATATAAATATCATTTCATAATATTCGCAGAACTTTACGATCGTATTTATGAAAATTTAAAAAACGTTCGATGCTGTTTTTTTTCTGTCCAATATTTTTGTACAAAATAATTTTTTTTTTAATATGATAAGTTGCGATTACGGAAATCAGGTATTTCACCGAAATTAAAATTGGTTTGTAATTAAGTTATACCCTTTTAAGTTCTTTTAATTTTTCACTTACATCCGCTTTTTATTTACATTTAGATTCTAGAAACTATAGAACATATTTGTACAGGTTTATTAATACAGGTTTCTATGATAATACTAAAATGAAACAAATGTGAATATCTATCCGTATAAAAATAAACTTTGCTTGTCTGTTGGTTTGTTTGTTTGGTTTGGAAAGGAATTGAGTTTTTGTCACAAACTCTGATGTTCTAATCCCTTTTTCTTTGCAACACAATTGCCATAAAACTTTAATATTCAAAATTAAGGATTCTATTATTTAAAGAATCTAAAGAATTTATGTTTGTGATATAAAAGGTTTACTCCATCAGGGAACGAATTTAATGAATTTGAGAAACGTCGTTGAACTACTTACTGCCGGTTCAAATTTAATCCATCGATTCGATTTATAGAAGATTTAGGAAGAATTTTAATCGGTAGTTCAAATATGAACTGGAAGTAGGTTCAGTGACTCCAAAAATTCATTAAAGGAAATGAGTCTTTGCCACAAATACCAACTTTCTAATACCTATAATCTATATATCTACAACCAAATGATGTAAACCTTTGATATTTCAAACTTATATTGTTTGATGTAGCAGAAGTCATAGTTTGATTTTTGAAATATCTAAGGTCTACACCATTGGGTTGTTAATATATAGGGATTTAAAATTCAGAGTTTGTGGCAAAAACTCAATTCCTTTGGTCCCATGCTGCAATTGTATAATTTATTGGATAATAAAATTTGAGCTTGTGTCAAAAACTAAGTTTCTTCTGATTATTTAGTCCTGCATCTCTTCCAGATCTGGGTACAGTTTGGAGGAGAATGCTTTAGTTTCAGGTTCAGGTTCAGGTTCAGGTTCAGGTTCAGGTTCAGGTTTGATTTCTCCAGGTGGTATTCCAAGCAGAAAATCTAAAGCTGATAAATCCAGGTGGTCTACAGCCGAACAATTAGATCCAAAATCTGAAATAAAAAGAGATTTGATAAGAGTAAGACCCCAACGGGGATTCAAACTGCAGACGTATACACGAATTATAACCAGCCATAAACTTAGCAAACTGAACTAGATAGCTTGAGAAGACCAAACTTGTATGATATTTCTGGTACTGGACTTTGTGACCTCGTAGCTCCATTAGTTTTTATTTTATATTAACATCTGATGATGTGGCGGTTTTAGATTAATTTTTCATCGGGTTTTCAATAATATCTGAATAACAAAAAAGTTATGGGATATTTAAAAATAACACCAACTGGCCTTCCGATCGCCCTGTATCCTATCTAAAGCAGTGTACATGAAAAAATATACAAAAATTCTAGGAATTACTATTTCCTTCAGACTTTCAAGATAATACTATCAAAAATGACGAGTCCTAGGGCAAAAAACTAGAGGAGACCCTCCCCCCCCCCCACCAGTCTGTTTAGAGTTAATGTACGTTCTTACCTTTGAACAGTGAATTGTAGGCCCAGGGCATATGATCATCAAACATCGAGGATTTAAACCGGATCTTCTCAGAAAATAGACTTGTTTCTTCTAAAACATTTTCAACAATAAAAAATCCGATTTCTCGAACAAAAAATATTAGAATTATATGAGATACATAGTAAAGGCAAATTGAATCGTTTTTAACTTAAGTACGAGAAATCATTTAAGATACTCTTAAACTTAAAAGCTAAACGAAACGTTTTTTCTGAAGTGGCAAATATTAACTAAAAAGTAGCGTTGATTTAATTTTTCTTGCAAGGAATGTCGATATTAAGGTTACAGGTTATAAATACTAATTTTGGAAAAATTCAAACGTTGACATCTCTAGGTATTGGATTACTTATAACTTATTGGAGGATTATTACACAATTCATTAGTCGTTTTGCTTTTATCAAGCTTTGCAATTAACCCTATTCCTGCTGGGGGGGGGGACCCCCCCCCCAGCATATCCTGGTTTTCAAGTACCCCAGCAGGGATAGGGTTAAGGAAAAGCAATATAAAAAACCGATAGTTTTATAACACGTTTATTTTTAGTCTTTTTTTTGGTTCGTTTTTCGCTTATATTTCCTCTCATGGTCCAAATTTGGCATAGTAAAAGCAAATGCTTAAAATAAACAGATTTGAAAATAGTAATATTTCTCAGGTTTTTGAGGAACCTTTAAGAAGTCCCAAAACCCTAGAAAACGAATTAACTTTATATTTCACTATGCTGAAATACAATACCTAGATCGCTGTATTTTCTCAGATTGACGTCAGATTCTTTCTTCTTGAGAACCAAGATAGTTTTTCCGACCTTCATACAAAAATTGATAATTTTTTATTTAAAAGTTTAAGAATTTCTTAAATTAATATTTTATGTTTAATGCGCAAATGGCCTGGAATTAAAATTGATTAAATTTTATTATTTATATTATTGAATGTTTATCTTTGTTAAAGGGACTGTAAGGGTAATTTCAAGTGACCCTCCATGCAAAGATGGCAATGCCCGATAATGGTACCCTAGAAAACCTTTATCTGATTAATAAATGGGAAAATACCATGTCTTTTCTAAGTTTAAAAGTGTTTTATTCTAATATGTTTTCCTGTATTAGAAATGCGCAAGTCACTTTTGGAGGGAACCCAAAATTGAAAATAATCAGTTTTTAAAATTAAAAACATTAAATCTAATTCATAATTGAGAAGACGAAGCTTTTAAAGGTACCGTTGTGACTCGGGCATTTCCATCTTTGCATGGAGGGTCATTTGATGTTACATTTACATTTTGTTATCCCAAATTCTATCGAATTTTGACAGACTATTTATGAAACAATGATGAATTGATCTTACTATAAATATATTTGAATTGGTTAGACCTGATAAAGTCTAGGTTGCTCAGTTTCTGGAATGTTCAACACTGCTTCTTCGACCTGGTAAAAGTGTTAATAAATCAATTCTTAAAGAGACGATTCGTAGAGTTAGCAAAAAAATTATCAAACTTTTTCTCTTTAATCTCTTATTTATTGTTTTTTTTTTTACAGTTGCCTGCTTTCTCTCAAGCAGAACGGACCTACTATGCAGTCCCAGAATTGCAGCTGGGGAAGCGCTGAGTTTAGTTACGCATCTTATATCCTGCAGGGGAAGCAAGAATTGTACATAGATTAAAAAAACTTCATCTTCAGCTTAGTGCACTGAAAGAGGAGTTTAACCCCTCGTGGGAATACAAACCATGCACAACAATACCAGTTTTTTACTCGACCAGATGTGAGGACTGGACTGCCATGGAAGATACCTCTCAAGAGAGCTTTCAGGGATCACAACTCCCCATTTTGCATATGGGGTGCAGTTATGGGTAAAATTCCTTAATTCCCCTAACTGGGAAACAGTATAAAATGAAGGAACACAGGGAGAAATCCCCTATACCCTTCTTCCTACAAACCTCCTTATCTCTCTCCTACCTGCTCCACAACTCGATGTTCAAAGGACTATTTGGAAAGGTCTTAAAGGGCAAAAACAAGATAAACAAGAAAAAAAAAAGAAAATAAAAGACAGGAAAAGTAGAAGGGGTGTTTTCAGCTTTACACTATCTTTTTTTATTGATAGCGAATAAAGATAAAAACAGGATGGGAGAAGTCCCACCCTCCTCCCTTCAAAAAATCTTCCTGAAGTTAAATGATCTAAGAAATGTGTAAATCCGACCCTAGCAAACATGTGTAAGCAATAAATACAGAGCTGAGTTGAAATACTACAAATTGCCTGGTCAGCTTTTTAAGAAAAGAAAAACAGACAATTAACACAAAATGAATACAGGGCTCAGAAAAAAAAGATCTTTTAAAATGGTCTTTCTTGTAAAAATGGCTAATTTACAAAAACATCCTTTTTTTCAAAATTAGCTGTTATATGATTGAAAGATGTATGAAAGATGAACAAGAAGAAAGAGAAGAAGAAATATAGAAATATCAAAATATTTTCATCTGATATCATATAAATATTTAAAACTATTGTAAAATTTAATTAAAAATAAATTAAGTTAAAAGAAATGAATACAGACCTTTATCTGATAATATGCTAAGCTGTCCATCTATATATATATTTATATTTAGCAGTCTAACTTTATATCTACCTTTTTGGCTTTCTGTCTGTCTTTCTATCAATTTAACTATCTATTTATCTATAAATCGATCCATCTATCTATATGTCTAAACTCTAGAAATGTCTAGATAGATTTAAATAGACCAAGGAAAGGATGTTTATATATCTATATCTATCCATCTATATCTATATATCTAAATCTATATGTCTAGATCTAGTGAAGAACTAAAGGATGTAGGTCTAGAACTACGAATAGACCAAGGAAAGGATGTTTATATATCTATATCTATCTATCTATATATATCTATATCTATCCGTCTAGATCTAGTGATGAACTAAAGGATGTAGGTCTAGAACTACGAATAGATCAAGGAAAGGATGTTTATATATCTATATCTATCCATCTATATCTATATATCTATATCTATATGTCCAGATCCAGTGAAGAACTAAAGGATGTAGGTCTAGAACTACGAATAGACCAAGGAAAGGATGTTTATATATCTATATCTATCCATCTATATCTATATATCTATATCTATATGTCTAGATCCAGTGAAGAACTAAAGGATGTAGGTTTAGAACTACGAATAGATCAAGGAAAGGATGTTTATATATCTATATCTGTCTATCTATATCTATATCTATATGTCTAGATCCAGTGAAGAACTAAAGGATGTAGGTCTAGAACTACGAATAGACCAAGGAAAGGATGTTTATATATCTATATCTATCTATATCTATCTAAATCTATATCTATATGTCTAGATCCAGTGAAGAACTAAAGGATGTAGGTCTAAAACTACGAATAGACCAAGGACAGGATGTTTATATATCTATATCTATCTATATCTATATGTCTAGATCCAGTGAAGAACTAAAGGATGTAGGTCTAGAACTCCGAATAGACCAAGGAAATGAGAGGGAGAAGAAGAAGGAAGAAGCTCTAAGGAAACCATTCATAAAATCATTTTCTTTTTTGATTTGATTTGATTTGATTTGATT
>NW_019398217.1:0-15900 GCF_000591075.1 Eurytemora carolleeae
GGGTTGGGACATATGGAGGGGTGCTTGAAGAAAGGGATGGGGAGAGGAATGCTCAAATATTTTAATGGTTTTTGCTCATATTACATATATTTGGTGAAATTTGATATTTTTTTCCAAAAACAGAGGGTCTGAGGAGGTCGGCCCGGCGTCTAAGACTAGGTTTCAGACTCTAAGATTCTACCCGGGTATTTTTTTAATATTAACCAAAATTAGATATATGTAAAAATATAAATTTACATTTTGTAGAGTATCTAGACTATATAAGTTTGGGTGTATTGATGAAGAATACATAATCTCCAATATTCCACCAACATAATAAAATTTTATGCATGGGGGGGGGGTAGCCATAACATCAGAATATATAGCTTTTCATCACTGCATATTGGGTTATGTCTGAATAAACATCAACAATAAAGAATAGTCCAATTTTTTCACATTTTCCTGAATTATTTTTGTTGTTTCTGTGATCTAAACCAAAAGATATAAAAGTTAACATATATTTCAATTTCAAATGGAGAAACTGGTACAATGGAATTGATAACTGGCCTCAATCTCTAATTTTGTAATCATCTTTGCAGTCTAATGTCGTAGACATTGGATGAAATCTCTTAATTTTGTTAGATCAAATATTCTACAAAGTTTCAATTGTCAAAAGTGTGCTCAATCAAGTTGCCAAAATTTAAATATGAAAAAAAAAGTTTTTGAGGCAGGCAAATATTTGGTTCCTTTGTTGAAATTAAAAATATGTTTAGGTGATAATATTTCGAACTGCTTTCTCTGAAATAACAGGAGATACTGTAGTAGTCTGGTTCTCATTAGGTAGGTTCAAACCTTGGGTTCTCATTATGTAGGTTCCAACCTTGGGTTCTCATTAGGTAGGTTCTAACCTTCGATTCTCATTAGGTAGGTTCAAACCTTGGGTTCTTATTAGGTAGGTTCAAACCTTGGGTTCTCATTAGGTAGGTTCAAACCTTGGGTTCTGATAAGGTATGTTCAAACCTTGGATTCTCATTAGGTAGTTTCAAACCTTGGGGTCTCATTGGTAGGTTCAAACCTTGGGTTTTCATTAGGTAGGTTCAAACCTTGGTTCTCATTAGTTAGGTTCAAACCTTGGGTTCTCAATAGGTAGGTTCAAACTTTGGGTTCTGATTATGTAGGTTCAAACCTTGGGTTCTGATTATGTAGGTTCAAACCTTGGGTTCTCATTAGGTAGTTTCAAACCTTGGTTCTCATTAAGTAGGTTTAAACCTTTGGTTCTCATTATGTAGGTTAAAAACTTGGGTTCTCATTAGTTAGGTTCAAACCTTGGGTTTTAAATAGGTAGGTTCAAACCTTGGGTTTTCATTATGTAGGTTCAAACCTTGGGTTCTCATTAGTTAGGTTCAAACCTTGGGTTCCCAACCCTTAAATCTTTTTCTATCCTTTGTAAATCTTCCATCCCAACCCTTTCATCTTCTTCTTTCCTTTGTAAATCTTCAATCCCAACCCTTTCATCTTCTTCTATCCTTTGTAGATCTTCCATCCCAACCCTTTTATCTTCTTCTATCCTTTGTAATTCTTCCATCCCAACCCTTCAATCTTCTTCTATCCTTTGTAAATCTTTCATCCCAACCCTTAAATCTTTTTCTATCCTTTGTAAATCTTCCATCCCAACCCTTTAATCTACTTCTATCCTTTGTAAATCTCCATTTTTACCCTTTAATCTTCTTCTATCCTTTGGAAATCTCCATCTTAACCCTTAAATCTTCTTCTATCTTTTGTTAATCTTCCATCCAAACCCTTAAATCTTCTTCTATCTTTTGTAAACTCCATTTCCCCCCCCCCCTCCATCCCCTTAACACTTATTTCTATGTTGGTTCTTTTTACATCAGTTTTAATCTTGTTTTATTTCAGATTATATTGCCGATTTTCTTTACCTCATGGATATATTGATACATTTTAGAAATATTTCAGTTTTTAACTTCACATTTTTGTTAAAAACTGAAATATAAATCTCCGCTGGTATATACGGTGTTGAGAACTCTGCAGTCCTACACTTCTACAAAACTGTTATATTTATATATCAATTGCCTAATCCGTAAAAAACAGCTGACTCGTATTTTGGCCTCCTCTCATTGGCCGAGAGAAAACTTGTGTTGTGGCCTCTGATTGGTCCAATCGTTATCGATATATAAAAAGAAATGATTTAATCCAGCGGACCTCAAAAGAATTCAAAAGTTCCGCGACCGAATTTAATGATTTTGAAATGTCTGCCGCCGGTTCAAATTTGAATCACTGATTCAAATTCAATTCCTCAATATTTAACTTTGAATTAGTGGTTCAAATTTTAACCAGAAGTAGTTGGTTCATCGATGTAGCTCAAATTCATTAATTTTAATCCTCGATCTTAGTATTTTATTTTTATTTGCCAGACATAGTATTTGAATTGTAAGTCTTAAAGACACTTATTACCCTTTTTTAATAGAAATTCATCAGTATATTAATACTTGTAAACGTTACAGAATATGATTAAATTAATCTGCAGATTAATAAAATCGATATCCACAATGAAAGAGTTCCCTGGATCCTTAATTTACCAAGAATAACAAGGGGGGGATCAATTTATGTAAGATGTACATTTATCAAGGTTGGATAAAAAAGAGACTCAAATATATAATTCATTATATAATGGTGTCTATATAGGACATTAAAAACCTTTTAATGAGCTCATTACAACCATTCTTTCCTTAATTCTTTTCCCTAGTTTTATATATATAGATAAAACAAAAAACTTGTTAAAATTGTGTAAACTAAAATTATTTCAACAAAAATGATTTTAAATCTAAAAATGTTTTTGAAATAGTAGACCTTACTAAAACTGAAACCCCCGGACCCTCCATTGATCATACTTTGAATCTACTTTTAATCATTGGTTTTAGATTTAGATATATTTTAGACTTTTATAAATCATAAAAGTTTGTTTAAAAGAGAACTAAAGTTGGGAAGAGAAAACTTTCCCGGCTTTGGGAAATTTTGAAAATGCATCAGAATGAAAGTTTAAAAATAGAAGGTTTAATTTGTTATAAATATAAACTTGCCAACTGTTTAAAGGGACTGTAAGCGTAGCTTCAAATGACCCTCCATGCAAAGATGTCAAAATTCATATATTTTTAAATTGAAAAAGATGTTCTTTAATTTTAACTTGATAAAAATGGTACCTTTGTGAATGTAACCCTTTAAATTAACGATACCTTAAAATTTAGTAAACAGTGCCATTTATCCAATTAATATTCACAGGACTTGTCAAGGTTTTAGGGTTGCATGCAGATCATATTCCAATCCATTTTCTAAATAATGAAATACTTGATTACAATATGCTTGTCACATCCAAACCAAACCTTCTTTCAGTCCAAACAAAACCTTCTTTCAGTCCAAACCAAACCTTCTTTCAGTTCAAACCAAACCTTCTTTCAGTCCAAACCAAACCTTCCTTCAGTCCAAACCAAACCTTCAACCAGTTCAAACCAAACTTTCCACCAGTCCAAACCAAACCTTCAATCAGTCCAAACCAAACCTTCTACCAGTCCAAAGCAAACCTTCTTCAAAACCAAACCTTCTACCAGTCTAAACCAAACCTTCAATTAGTTTAGAACAAACCTTCTAACAGTCCAAACCAAACCTTCTACAAGTCCAAACCAAACCTTCAACCAGTCCAATCCAAATTTTCTTCCAAACCAAGCCTTCTACCAGTTCAAATAGAACCTTCCCCAACCTCTTCTATCCTTGTATTCTGTCCTATATAGTCCTCCTAACTTCTCCTACACTGTGACGGGTTGTAAATCTCCTAATCCATGGCAGATAAAACTTATAGCTCACATTATTAGTTTTCTTATTTCTACACAACTGTCAAGAAACCCTGAATCTCCTCACACCTCCCTTCTCCTCCCTATCAATCCCTTATCCTACGTTATCCTTCCTCTTCCTACATTGTCCTTCCATTTTCTTCCTTTTCTTTCTGTTCCTTTAATTTTCTTTCTTTTTCTTTCCCTTCTTTTATTTTCTTTAATTTTCTTTCCATTCCGTCCATTTTCTTCCTTTTCTTTCCGTTCCTTTCATTTTCTTCCTTTTCTTTCCGTTCCTTCCATTTTCTTCCTTTTCTTTCCGTTCCTTCAATTTTCTTCCTTTTCTTTCCGTTTCTTCCTTTTTCTTCCTTTTCTTTCCCTTCCTTCCATTTTCTTCCTTATCTTTCCGTTTCTTCCTTTTTCTTCCTTTTTCTTCCTTTTCTTTCCGTTCCTTCCATTTTCTTCCTTTTCTTTCCGCTCCTTCCAATTTCTCCCTATTCTTTCCGTTCCTTCCATTTTCTTCCTTTTCTTTCCGTTCCTTTAATTTTCTTCCTTTTCTTTCCGTTCCTTTCATTTCCTTCCTTTTCTTTCCGTTCCTTTAATTTTCTTCCTTTTCTTTCAGTTTCTTTCATTTTCTCCCTTTTCTTTCAGTTCCTTTCATTGTCTTACTTTTCTCTCCGTTCCTTCCATTTTCTTCCTTTTCTTTCCGTTCCTTTCATTTTCTTTCTTTTCTTTCCGTTCCTTTCATTTTCTTTCTTTTCTTTCCGTTCCTTTCATTTTCTTCCTTTTCTTTCTGTTCCTTGCAATTTCTTCCATTTTGCGCGCCTCTGACTAGAGTAGTTTTGCTAAAATGTTTACATATTAAGGATTTATTTTATTATAAAACAAAAGGTTTATAATTCATCTAACCAACAGCTTGCTGTTCTAAACGGTTGGTGCCACTTCTAGTAACAGCATTAATTCAACGATATTTTATAAGTTATGATTAGAAAAACTGGTCTGGAGAATTGAAATAATAAAACTTATTTAAGATTTATATAAGTTTCTTTTATCATTAAGAATTCTATTTGATGGATGAAACTTTGTGAATCAAACACCTGTTGTCTTTGCTAATCTTGAGGGCAGTAGACAAAACTAAAGAAATTGAGTTTTTGCCACAAACTCAAATTTTCAAACTCCCTTATTTTTTTTAAAACTTATGGTTTAACCCTTTGATATTTCAGACTTAAATTATTTAATCTACCAGAATTCTTAGTTTGAAATATCTAAGGTCTACGACATAGGGTTTCAAAAATAAACAATCAGAGTTTGTGGCAAGAACTCCTTTGCTCCTTCGAGCTGGGATTTTGAAAGCCCAACCTTACTTAGACCTAGTTTTAACTAGTGTTTAATTGCTCAAATTTCCTACAAACCCGACCCCTTCTCATCAGTCTAGTAGATGTCCATCTCTAACAACAGACTACAGAGTGTAGTTTTACTACTGTTGAGCTAAATCCAGAATTCCCTTGAGACTCTGCTAACATCTGTGTTGGCAATACAAAGAACTTGCAAAAGGTTGCAAAATTTAGATTTATTATAATCTTAACCAAAAAAGATTATTTTTTGGTTTAAACTTCTGTGTACTTTTTGGAAGAAAAAATCTATTTTTTTATAAAGTTTTTAAGAGTCATTCTTTGTTCCGTAATTCGGTTTGGTTTGGTTTATTGGTAGTGAAGGAATTTACAGACTTTAAACAATTTCTTGAAAATCCACCAAATCCACTAACCTTTATTCTTTTTACTTTTATACTACATGAAAGAGATAAAATCCTATTATAAACTTTCCTTTCATTCACTTTTATAAGTAACCTTATCTTTGCTCCTAGATCTTAGATCCTAGATCTTAGATCCTAGATCTTAGATCCTAGATCTTAGATCCTAGATCTTAGATCCTAGAGTTTACTGTATAGAAAACTAGAGAACTAGAGAATGCTTCTGAACAGAATAGAAGAATAGATCCTGTTTATATATTTTCACAATATTTACATTTCTGAAAATGTCTAAACATACAACAAACAATGGAAGGATTGCACTCCGTTCATTATTAACACTTGTTCTAAACTAGAACTGGAAAAATATGGATGTATTTTGCATCGGAACTTATAGGATATAAAACATGTTTATAAAATGCTAGACAAAGACGTTGCTTTAAATAGGCCGTTAACGCAAATTTAAAAGAACTTTTGTAAGGTTAAAAAACCCCAAAAGAGGATTAAAAAATACGTAAATCGGTAGCGTTGGTTTTTGGATCTAGAGAAAACCTGCTCATCTTCCTCTCATTTTTATTGTTATTTTTAGAACTTGATTATTTTCAATTTCGAGTTAAAGTGACTTGCTGGCTTCTTGCAAAAGAAACAACGCAGGAAATTGAGAATTAAACACTTTTTAAGATGAAAAAACGACTATATTTTCCGCAGACAAGGTACCTATACAAAACATATTAAAACAAATATATTTGTTTTAGCGTACCTAGAGGATGGTGTACTGCAAACAGACTCTACTAAGCTACGTCTTCATTATATGAACTCAACAACATTCTACGTGGATATGCTGTGCTTACTTCCTCTAGACTTCCTTTATCTTTCCTTACATTTCCAGGTATATATTCATTACATTTCCAGGTTTACATTCCTTACATTTCCAGGTATATACTCCTCACATTTCCAGGTATATATTCCTTACATTTCCATGTATATATTCCTTACATTTCCAGGTATACATTCACTACATTTCCAGGTATATATTCCTTACATTTCCAGGAATATATTTCTTACATTTCCAGGTATATATTCCTTACATTTCCAGGTATATTTCCTTACGTTTCCAGGTATATACATTCGTTACATTTCCAGGTATATATTCCTTACATTTCCGGGTATATATATTTTTTTACATTTCCAGGTATACACTCCTCACATTTCCAGGCTTACATTCTTTATGTTTTCTGGTATATATTCAATTAGAAAAGATCTTGTATTTTAGTCTACGCTCGGTCCGGGTATGTCGGTTAGTAAAGGTATTGTATTCATTCAAGTCTATGCTCCGGGTATGTCGGTTGATAAAGATATTGTATTCATTCAAGTCTATGCTCCAGGTATGTCGGTTGATAAAGATATTTTATTCTACGCTCCGTCCGGGTATGTCGGTTTGTAAAGATCTTGTATTCTAGTCTATGCTCCGGGTATGTCGGTTAGTAAAGATCTTGTATTCTAGTCTATGCTCCGGGTATGTCGGTTAGTAAAGATATTGTATTCTAGTCTATGCTCTGGGTATGTCGGTTTGTAAAGATCTTGTATTCTAGTCTATGCTCCGGGTGTGTCGGTTAGTAAAGGTGTTGAATTCTATGCATTCTATGCTCTAGGCTTGTCGGTTAGTAAAGATCTTGTATTCTAGTCTATGCTCCGGGTATGTCGGTTAGTAAAGATATTGTATTCTAGTCTATGCTCCGGGTATGTCGGTTAGTAAAGATCTACAGGTTCTGGGAGTTCCTGGATAAGACTGAGCGACATACAAACTATCCGAACCTATTCAGGCTCTGCAGTCTTCTTCACTATTTACTAGGTAACTCATTCTCGCCAATTAAGGGGAATGTTCACCTAAAAATAAAAAGAGGGTAGAATCTGAATCATTTTGTTGAAAAATATCTACAGGGTTACTCACAAAGAATAAGACTTTTAAGGCGATTATAAGGATTATACTCTTTTCTGTAAACTGCAAACTTGTTTCTTTATTTGCCAATGTTTTAAGTCGTTGTTAAAGTCTCATTCTTTGTGGGTATCCCTGTAAACTCTGTAATTAGTTGCATTAAAGTCAATTTTATTTTCAAACCTAAATGGTATTATATTTTTTTTTTTAAATATCCTTTTTTTGCAAAAGTTCTGGAGGAAATAGTCAGATAAATGAATTGTCAGTAAATGAATTACATAAAATGATAACCATATTAAATCAATTTATTGTTAAAACTATTTAAACAATTACATAATTTACAATGATAGATGTATAAAGGGTCAAAATAAATATTAAAATACAAAATATTCTGTTCACAACTGTTTTTATTGTCAATGCTCTACAATGTACTACATACACTTTACTTTTTTCTATTTGTTCCAGTGAACAGATTTAAGGAAAATAGGAAAATTTTAGTTTTTGGCAAAAACTAAATTTATTTAATTATTTTTCCTATTATAGTTGCCTTCCACTGGAACTCCTGTATCTTCTACCTACTACACAAGGAGGACGGGTTCGGTTCTGACTCCGATCTGTTCGGCAGAAAGTTTAAAGAACTCAAACAGGAGAATAATGTGGAGTATACAGACAGGAAACCGTTCATACATATATAAGTTTAAAAATTGCATAATTTGAACCAGTGCAAGGATTGTTTACTCGTACCAGCCTGTCTAGCGTAATTTGTACCAAGTTGATCCAGCCCGTCTAGTGTCCCCAGTACCTTGTTGACCCAGCCCGTCTAGTGTCCCCAGTACCTTGTTGACCCAGCCCGTCTAGCGTACCCAGTACCTTGTTGACCCAGCCCGTCTAGTGTCCCCAGTACCTTGTTGACCCAGCCCGTCTAGCGTACCCAGTACCTTGTTGACCCGGCCCGTCTAGCGTACCCAGTACCTTGTTAACCCAGCACGTTTTATGCAACAGAATTAGACAGGCACGGGACTAGGACTATAGTTTGCATAGTCAGTCTTTCAAAGGGATTGCAGATGTAATTTGAAGAGACACTCCAATTGAATTCCCGATTCACAATCCAATTTTGATCTCGGATAACTGTGATATTCTGGCTCAAACACCTAGAGCCTCAATAAACATGTTACGTCATTCGTACGGAGTTATAAGCGTGCCTTTGAGAATCTGATATTCCACTTTATAAAAGCTTACTTACAATTACGTTCACTCTCCCTTTAATATATCCTCGACTGTGATCATATTATAAAAACGCTACCCTAAAAAACGCAGAACGATAAACGCAGAACGCTATAACCTTATAAAACGCTACACTATAAAAACTCTACACGATAAAAATTCTTAAAACCCCATAAAAACGCAGAACAATAAAAACGCTACACTTTAAAAACGCTACCCCATAAAAAATCACACGATAAAACTCTAAAACCCTAAAAAACCTGCAAAACGATAAAAAGGCTACACTATAAAAACGCTACACTATAAAAACGCTACACTATAAAAACGCTACACTATAAAAACGCTACACTATAAAAACGCTACCCTATAAAAACGCTACACGATAAAAACGCTACAACCCTATAAAAAAGCAGAATGATAAATACGCTATACACTATAAAAATGCGACCCTGAAAAAACGCTACCTAGGCTATATTCGCTACAAATTTATTGACTGCATCTGTTTTTGGCTAAGATTTAAAGTTCATTTTAAAATATATAATGTTGTAGAAATTAAGTTGCGATTTGAATAATTCATTTGCAAATTCATTTTATATCTAAAAATTCTCGTTGTGTACATTATAAAATAACAATTGTGCATCATAAATAATTATATCTATTGCAGTTGCAGAGATTTCAAAAATAGGGATAAACAAAATAAACAAAACATGTAAACAGTAATATATTTATAAATTCATCTTTATTTATCCAGATTCTCTCTGTTTCAATTTGTTCTAAAAGGTTGAGAACTACAGCAGATTTAACAAAATTTTGATAAGGTTTACATGGATTTAGACGAACAAGCTAAACTACAGTTTCCATCAGACGGAGTTATCGGTATAGTGTTAACGAAAAATTAAATCCGGTTTTTGATCATCTCTGCTAAGCCTTTTTTCATCCGTCTTGAAGTTGTATATAAACCCAGACTTATACGAATTAGATATAATTTAATAATCTTACTATTGGAATTGTTTGGGGATAAATCTATATTTTGATAAATTTTCTTTAATAAGAAGCAACAACCGAAGTTACAGTTGTTGCAACAGCTAACTTTAATAAACTTATATAGATCCACTGTCATCCAATAACCTTCTTTTTCTCAGTGTATCGTTAGCTAATTTCAAAAGGTTCTCTTGAAGTTTAGACTGCTTGTGGGTTTTCAATATAAAAATACTTTCCATAACTCCAAAATATGGATCTTTTTTTTTCGGATTCTTAAGTTTCTTTTTAGTCTTTTAGATACATTAATTGTAGGAGAGGACATTTTTGACTGAATAGGTTTGCTTTTTGAGCCATATATAGAGTTTTTACATGGGTAGCGTTTTACAGGGTTGCGTTTTACAGGGTAGCGTTTTAAGGGTAGCGTTTTATTGGATAGAGTTTTACAGGGTAGCGTTTTACAGGGTAGCGTTTTACAGGGTAGCGTTTTACATGGTAGCATTTTACAGGGTAGCGTTTTACAGGGTAGCGTTTTGCAGGGTAGCATTTTACAGGCTAGCGTTTTACAGGGTAGCGTTTTACAGGGTAGCGTTTTACAGGGTAGCATTTTACAGGGTAGTGTTTTTATAGTATACACCGTCTGGAGATTATGAAAGAAAAGTTAGGAAGCATAAGATCACTTGAACTTAAGTGGACAGAGCTAAACTTTAGAATGAGATATCCTTAGTCCCGAACGGTTAATTAATCTGGAGATTAATTACAAGAGGAGAACAAGCATTATTTAATCTGGAAATCAAGAAAAAGAGGAGATTAAGCAATAATCTTGATATCCACCATTCAAAGTTTTCAGCTCAGATCTTTTAAATTAAAAACTTATTCCAGGATCAAATGACTGGTTGAAAGAAGGATCAAAATATGTTTAGTAAATAATCCTAACTTAAAGTGCGAATAAGATATCCATGTTTTTGTTTTTTAAAACTGTTTCCTTTCATTTGCGGGTTCTCTGCGAAAGGGACTTGCACATTTCTTGCTTTTAAGAAGCAATGGAGAAACTCACAAAAATCAACATTTTTGGTAAAATTAAGAATTCAAGGGTACCGCGTTGAGGACAGTCCTTTTGATTAAAAACTTATTACGTGAAGGACCAGGTGGAGAGATATTAATTTTAGAGATTTAGTAAATAATTTAACTTATCCTCTTATTGATAATACCGGATTCGAGGATACGTAAAACGTTAGATTATAATTAATTGATATATTTTCTTAATTGTTTTTCTTCAAAAGATCCAAATTTTCGTCAATGCAGATTAGAAAGTAGATTATCCTAAAATTTAATCGGAATCTCCAACTTGGCTGCAGTGCTCGGCCCCCAGCCAGTCCTAATCACTGGGGTGGAGGATGGGGTTAAGGTGGTAGAGATTAAATGTTTTGTTTAAGTTAAGAATGTCCACCGAAAACCCGCTATTTCATTGAAAATTCTCAAAATAGGATTTTACAACACGATACTCTGACTAAATTAAGGATTTGGGGTGCTGCTGGAACCCCTACATCTTTTTTATATGGCTGTTAGAATCTTTTTACATATTTAGATTATCCCGAAACCCCGGTGCTTTGTTGTGCTTTTGTATAAAATATATGAATTTCTTCCAAAAAGCTCGTTGCAACAAAGACGACATCTGAATATATTGCGAGTTTACAGGATCCATTTAAGGACACATATATAAACGGGAAAAGTAATTATAAATTGAAATCATAAATCAATGCAAGCTACAATTGATACAAAGTTTGTAAATTAAAAGATTATCAGTATATATTCATTTAATGTTTAATGTTCTTACCATGAAACAAAAGACAGATGTATTTTATGAGAGGAGTATTGTAACAAAAATCAGCCTTCCCCCCATGACCCCCTAAAATTTCACTGTGGGGGGGGGGGGGGCGGGGAATAAATTCTAGAAAATCTAGATTTGAACTAGAAATATTTTTTTAGGAATTTGAGGACGGCGTGTCTCCAAACTATTTATCTCTTTTAAGCCGTGAAGAAATATTCCATTAGTATTCTCTTCTCTCACAAAAGTTCAGAATGTCTGGTCCAATGTGAATAGATGTAAGGTTGGGGTTTGCGTACAATTTACTATGACAGATTAGGACCGATCTCAGGAACTGGTTTTATGAGACTGTTGGCAGGGCTTGTTTACTAACTATTGTTTATTCTCCTTAAAGAGAATGTGCAGCGCGTATCTTTAAATAACCCTCCATGGAAACATGAAAACGCCCGATTTAAACGGTACCATTGAATCAAGTATAAATTAGATATCAATAATTTTGTCTCCTTATATTGTTCAATTCCATTTGCGGTTTCTCTGCGAAAGTGACTTGCGCATTTTTTTATTATAAGAAGCAATGGAAAAACTCAAAGAAATAATCACTTTTCTGGTCAGAAAAACCACTGTATCTTCTATTTTTTTTACCAGATTCAGGTTTTAAGGATATTGCCATCTTAGCATGAAGGGTCACTTAAAACGAAGCTTACAGTCTCTTTAAGGTGAATAAACAATGGTTTGATAAGAATTAAGTCCAACCAGGATGATATTCCCTACCTAAGTTTCAAAACTTTTTAAATTGATGAAAAATGCGCACTCAGCATTAATTCNGAGAGAAGCCTGAAATTTTGCATGCAGCCTCAAATTGTGGTCATCTTTATGGATCACAAAGAAAATTTGATATCGGAGGTCAGCGACCTCCATTTTGACCTCCATGAATTCTGAAAATATCATTTTTTCACTCTAATTCAATTATTTAAAGTGAATCCGACATGTTTTCACATTTGTTGCTACCCTACAAACACAAATTTGCAGAGTTAAATCCGGATAAAAACTGAAAACGATCTAAAGACGGTTTACCGAGTGTTTTAAGACTTCAAAAAAAAGGGGTTTAGACGGTTTAAAATCTTCTTTTTTTATTTCAAAGTAGGGATAAATTCGTTTTACGGTGTGTTTTTATCCGAGTATTTTAAAACATGTCTGATTAACCTAAGATAAATGAATTAGAGTGAAAAAAGTAGTATTTTCCCATATTTTCTGAATTCATGGAGATCAAAATGGAGTTCGATGGCAATCGTTCTCAAATTGTCTTCGTGATCCACGTAGATGCCCACAATTTGAGACTGCATACAAAATTTCAGCCTTCTATCTCAATTTTTAGGACCAATTGCTGCCTGTACAAAATTTGGTGTCACGCAGTGTCGAATTGTACTCCCCCCCCCTCCCCCTACTCAGCATGATCTAGACTTTACTACAGGGTTAACCAAGCAAGAAATTAGATGTTTCAAAGTTTTCAGTCTTAATGACAGTCAATACTAGAAACTTAGAGAATTTGGCAAAATTATGGGAAAATGATGTCAAACTCATTGTTCAGGGGGTGTACAGTGAGAACCAGAAAACTCTGGAAAAGAAAGACGATTTTTAGATGGACACAGAAATTGTGCGGTGTACACAAACCAATTTCAATTTATAAGAGATTTAGTTAGTTACGAGTAAAACTATTTTTTTCTGTAAAAACATCAAATACACTTGACTATTTCTAAAATGTCGTCTTCCTATTCCACAGTCTTCTGGATCTCACTGTAAATATGTTCTTCTAAACTTCGTTACCATTCATCATAATAAGATGTGTTTTTTTTTCGGAGGGTTTTAAGTCCCAGCTATGTATATTCACTCTGTACACACTAAACTTAGAGTTACCCTTCATTGATAGAGTGGCATAATTGATTCACAACGGTACCCTTGACTGCTTTGTGCGTTCAAGTATGAATTCAATATTAATCATACCAAGGGTACCGTTGTGAATTGGGCCTGCTGCACTCTTTCAATAAAGGGTCACATAAATTTCGAAGAGAGTAAGGTTTAAACTCTGTAATTTCCAAACTTGGATTTCTTCTCATACCTAAAACATAGCTTTGCAATGTTTTTTTTAGTGATTTGGCAGACAAATAAAAATCCAAGAATGTTGGATAAAATAAATTTTAAATATACAGTGTACACAGGAGAAGTTAAAGGTTGATATCGGTCAGGTTTATCTACTAAATATATTAGGTTGATATTAACGGTGTATACAGGAGAACTAGCGACGTTGATATCGATCATGTGTATCTACTAAATATATTAAATAAAGGTTGATATGAACGGTGTATACAGGAGAACTAGTGAGGTTGATATTGATTATGTGTATCTACTAAATATATTAAATAAAGGTTGATATGAACGGTGTATACAGGAGAACTAGTGAGGTTGATATCGGTCATGTTTACCTGCTCAGCTATTACTGGACAACCTTGGCCATGACAACTATAGGAAACCTGCCACACCCTAGGTATAGTATATACTTAGAATAATTCGTTTGTTTTTTTACTTTGCTTTTCTTATTTATTTTTGAGTGTATTCCCTGTTTCCAACCGCTGTATTCCCTGTATCTATCCGCTGTATTCCCTGTATTCCCTGCATTCCCTGTATTCCCTGTATTCCCTGTATTCCCTGTTATTATAGTATTCCTTGTATTCAATGTATTCCTTGTATCCATCCGCTGTATTCCCTGTATTCCCGGCATACCCTGTATTCCCTGTATTCCCTGTAATTATAGTATTCCTTGTATTAAATGTATTCCTTGTATCCATCCGCTGTATTCCCCTGTATTCCCTGTATTCCCTGTATTCCCGGCTTACCCTGTATTCCCTGTATCCTCTGTATTCCCCGCATTCCCTGTATTCCCTTTATTCCCTGTATTCCCTGTATTCCCTGTATTCCCTGTTTACCCAGTATTCCCTGTACACTCTATGTACTTTAAATATATTATATTATTGATGGTTTAGCAAAATATTAATCCTACCCTCCTCATACCTTTCTACTCTTATATTTTCCTACTTTATTAGTCTAAGACCTTGATTAGGCAACATTCATTATATTATTATAATACTCAACATATAGAAAATAAACTTTTTTCACTGGGCATATGTTATAAACGTGTCCCAATATACCGATTTTTTTTATTTTAACTAAACCTATCCTACCGATCCACTAAACCTATCCTACCGATCATCTTAACCTATCCTACCGATCATCTAAACCTATCCTACCGATCATCTAAACCTATCCTACCTATCATCTTAATCTATCCTACCGATCATCTAAACCTATCCTACCGATCAACTAAACCTATCCTACCGATCATCTAAACCTATCCTACCGATCAACTAAACCTATCCTACCGATCATCTAAACCTATCCTACCGATCATCTAATCTATCCCACTGATCAACTAAACCTATCCTACCGATCATCTAATCTATACCACTGATCAACTAAACCTATCCTACCGATCCACTAAACCTATCCTACCGATCAACTAAACCTATCCTACCGATCATCTAATCTATCCCACTGATCAACGAAACCTATCCTACCGATCAAACGTGTCAGGAATAATTGATAATTTTAGTACTTTTTCTGGAAAACTCAATTTTTTTGTAAATTTCGTGGATTTTTTAGATATTTACAGTTCATGTCTAAATCAAATTAAATATCTTTCGTTCCAAAATACATAAAAAGAATTGAGTCTTTACCACAAACTAAAATTTTATGATCCGTATATCTTTGCAACCTGATGGTCTAAACCTTGACAACTGTTTGGTAAATAATAAGTCTCAGTTATAATTTATGTTTAAAGGTTTGCAAGATTTCAAAATTGTTGAATTGTACAATGTATTCATTTCTGAAAATTTAGAATTCTAAAGTTTTGATTCTCAAGCTCTATCTCTTTATTTTATTGTTTCAAGCTTTTTAAAGTATTAAATTCTTTAAATTCCAACAGTAGTAACTGCTGTCCAGGGGGTTTATAACAGTAGTAACTGCTGTCCAGGGGGTTTATAACAGTAGTAACTGCTGTCCAGGGGGTTTATAACAAACTTCAATGCCTCTTTCATTGTAAACTGTAAAGTAGATTGTGCATACACTTCAAGATAATCGTGAACAATATATGGAATTAAACACAGAACCCTTTCTAGTTCCTGCTCCAAATGTGAAGATGTAAATCTATAAACCCGATCTTTTCTAGGCTTAAGGTTCAATTTGAAATGTCCATTTATACTTGATGTTCTCGATATAACCATGTTTGAAAGAAACATGAGGACCCCCCCCCCCC
>NW_019398217.1:15948-19977 GCF_000591075.1 Eurytemora carolleeae
AACTACAGGGTGGTCCACTAAATACTAAACTACAGGGTGGTCCACTAAATACGAAACTAGAGGGTGGTCCACTAAATACTACACTACAGGGTGGTCCACTAAATACGAAACTAGAGGGTGGTCCACTAAATACTAAACTAAAATTTCCATTTCTTTTATATTCTGTTCGCTGACGGAACTTTCAAAATAGTCTGAACGTTAATGAACCATTCTCAGCCCTGTCTAGTGCCTATTGGATATATGCTTAATAAGATATTAGAATATAAAGAACATAAATCTATTTTTGGTTTAGTATAAGGGAGGCCCTGGGGACAGGATAGAGTTCTGTATATTCGTTAGCTGTCTTGAATATGTAAATTGGTTGCAATATTTACAAATATATTTAGTTTATTTATTACAATATACACGTGACATTTCTACATTTCTTATTTTCCTGCTAAAAAAATGTTATAACTTATTTATCTTTTTGCGACGATTTTGATTTTTCAATTAAAAATCTTTTTGGGAAAAGTTTTTTCCTATGTATGCGTGTCACAAAATTTCTTTTCAAATTTTATTAAAACGTTTTGATAGATTGAAATGTAATTATATCAAATACTAGCTTGGAAACCCAGCTTTACCTGGAAACTTTTCTGTGGCTTTTCCGAGTCCCCAAATCAAAATTTGAGGCAAATCGGTCAAGAAATTTCTGAGTTCTGATCAGACATCCAAAAAGACAGACAACCAGAGATTATTTCTTGCTAAATATAGCTTGAACACCCAGATTTGCCTGGACTAAATATTCGTTACAAAAGTCAAACTACTCAAGTTGGAACTTGTAAAGCAAGTAAACAAGAATATTCCCGTGGTTTTTCCAAGTTCCTAAATAAAAACTGTGAGGCAAATCGGTCCAAGGGAAACCAACTGAAACAAACAGAGATTACCATTTATATATATATATATATATAGATATAGATTTCTATTTCTATCTTTTTTATTATAAATTGTTCTAAATTATAAATTTTGTTCAGTAATAAGGCTCAGCTGGTGTACGTTATTCTTCAACTTCTGATTGGACTAATGTGCTTTGCAACCATATTGGGATACATTGCCAGTATAGTTACCAATATATCAGCTGCTAGGAAGGATTTTCAGGGTGAGCTAATGTTTTTGTTAATTCTTCATTTTTCAGTAACTATTATGTTTATTTTTCAGTAACTATTATGTTTATTTTTCAGTAACAACTATTATGTTTATTTTTCAGTAACTATTATGTTTATTTTTCAGTAACTATTATGTTTAATTTTCAGTAACTATTATGTTTTATTTTCAGTAACTATTATGTTTATTTTTCTTAATATGTTAGTTCTTGATTCATAACCTTTCTTAAAGCTTTTTTTTGAGCAATTTCTCATTCATTTTTATATCTATTTTGAAGCACCTTCTCTTTTTTTTCTTTTTTTCTACTTTGCAACGTCTCACTACTTTTTTAATTTTACTTTTGTTTTCATCATTTTTTACCTTTTTTTGTTTTTATTTTACTTCTATTGTTTTTATTTTGATACTTTTTTAATAGTTTTTGTTTGATTCTCTATTTTTTGAAACTTCTGAAACCTTTTTTGTCATTATTTTTCCTCTCTTATTCCCTCATTTTGTTACAACTCATTATTTTTAGTTTTTTTTGCTTTGTTCACTTTCATTTTTCTTTCTCCTGAGTTTTAAACTTTTAAATGGACGTAACGAGTTAATCTCGAAATCGTTAAACCTAGCAGAGAGATGTGTATCTTAAAACCTGTGGGATTTTGCTAATAGAACAATTATAACCCCCGCACCCTCCCCCCACCCTCAAAGAGCAGTGACTTAACCTAATCCGCCCATTCAAAGGTTCCCATCGTTATCCCCCAAAATTCATATATTTTTACAATGAAGACGACTTTTCGATTAAAATTTTTATTTCAAAAAGCTTTTTTTTCAAATTATAAGTTTACAAGTAAACACTTAGAGGGTGTAAAATTGACAGTTTCTCTTTGTTTCCATGCTTATGTGTCTCCATGCTGGTTTAACAGCTTGGTAGAAATCAAAATTGAAATCAAAACTTGTCTTCATTGTATTGATATATAACGACGACTGCATTTTGTATATTTAGCAAAGCTGGACGGAGTAAAGACGTATATGAGGATTCGGAAGGTGCCCAGTAGTATTCAGAACAAAGGCAATAATATAATCAATTCCAGACCTTTCTCAACACACCNAAAGAAAACAATACTGAATTTTAGAAAAAAAATATGCGACAATTTTGCGAAAAACTGAAAAAACTTGGCTTTTTTTCGCGAAACTTTGCCTTAATCTGTTTCGCTAAAAAATTCAAAATTTTCGTAGAAAAAAAATTCGAAATTTCCCGGAAAAAATGACGATTTTCGCAAGCTTTCGCGAAATAATTGCATTTTCAGTTTTTTTTCGATTTTTTTGGGAAACCCTACTGCATACCCTCCCCTTCCCCTGTGTCGTGCATTAGTTCATCCCCCCTGCGACAGTTTCTCCCCTCTAGTGTTTTTACCATTTCAACACAATGTTAGACATAAAAAGTAATGTTAAGCCATTCGCCAATGTTTTATAACGTGTTATGATGTTATTGAAAAAAAAACTTATAAATCTATAAATTAAATATTAATAAATTAGTTGAAAATTTTGAAAAAGATGACATTTAAGATTAACTAATTTTTTCTTTTGCTTTGGCGTTGAAATGGTTAACACATGCACTAGGGAGATGAACTGATACCCGACACCGGGAATTTAACATATCCTTCAAATTAATAGTTTTCAAGTCAACTATTCAAACCAAAAGTTATGACCTAAGCACACAAATGTTTTACAGCAATTTTAGTTCAGAAATTTTTTACTATTGCTTTCCTCATTCTTCCTTTCCTAGTTTTAAATAAAAGGAATTGATTTTGTTCCTTTAGTGATCAAATGGTTCGATTATCTCTGGTTAACACAGAAATCATCGGACGAAGAGAAATCAATCAATTGTCTTCCAGGTAGAAGTTAATTAATTATCTCCGGGTAGAAAACAATCAATTATCTTCCAGGAAGAAATCAATCAATTTTCTCCCATATAAAAATCAACCAATTGTCTTCCAGGTAAAAATCAATCAATTGTCTTCCAGGTAAAAATCAATCAATTGTCTTTAAGGTAGAACCCAATCGATTGTCTTCCAGGTAGAACCAAATCGACTGTCATCCAGGTATAAATCAAACAATTGTCTTTAAAGTAGAACCCAATCAATTGTCTTCCAGGTAGAAATGAATCAATTAATCCCCGTGGAATGTAAACAACATGTTCCCCCTCTCCTTAATTCTACTCTCATTCACATCTCATAATCTCTCAAATATCAACCCACTATAAAGTGTATTGTACAGTACAGTACAGTACAGTACAGTACAGTACAGTATTCTTTATTCTAGATAAACTTAAGTGTGAGATTAGCTACATGTACACCTGAAACTGTACCGTACTGTACTGTACTGTATCTTATACTATATTCTAGATAAGCTGAAGGGTGAGATAGCTATCCATGTACACCTGAATACACTGAAACTGTACCGTACTGTATTGTACTGTATCATATACTATACTCTAGATAAGCTGAAGGGTGAGATAGCTATCCATGTACACCTGAATACACTGAAACTGTACAGTACTGTACTGTACTGTATCATATACTATACTCTAGATAAGCTGAAGGGTGATATAGCTATCCATGTACACCTGAATACACTGAACCTGTACCATACTATACTGTACTGTATCATATACTATACTCTAGATAAGCTGAAGGGTGAGATAGCTATCCATGTACACCTGAATACACTGAAACGGGTTGAAATCTTCCAGAATACAGAAGCTGGGTTTCTTTGTGAACTCGTTCTTAGGCTCAAACCTGTACTTTTCAGCCCAGGAGATTATATATGTAGGAAAGGTAAGAGCTAGCAAGGTCAAGGTCAAGGTCAAGGTTAAGTCCAAGGTCAAGGTCAAGGTCAAGGTCAGGG
>NW_019398218.1:0-19851 GCF_000591075.1 Eurytemora carolleeae
ATTTAAAAGATTTTCAGTAAATTTTGGAATCAGATTAAAGATGAATTTTTCCTGAAGCTGAAGGATGAAGTAATTGAGAAAAACGACTTTTCCGTCAAGGACGAGTTTGCTCTGTCGGACGATTTCCCCCTGAAAGAAGACGACTGCCATAACATAATGATCCCAGAAGTCAAATTTACTCCGCAAGTGAAGAAGAAAAAGAAGAAACCGTTTAACGGACAGGTTCATTAGTTTTTTTTCCAAAAAAAGGTTTAAGATTTTTGAAGTTACCACTGTTTATTTTTTAGTTTTTCATTCTATTGTATTCTTCCGGATATGGATGTTCATATTCAAACACATCAGGTATCTAGTTCCGGATATGGAAGTTCATATTCAAACACATCAGGTATTTAGTTCCGGATATGGAAGTTCATATTCAAACACATCAGGTATCTAGTTCCGGATATGGATGTATCGTATAAGCAACTGGATATACATAATACAATCACTTACACACTATACACATGTACAGATAGAATACAGATTATATTTGGGTCCTTCCTATACTATAGTTAAACCTAGTGTCAGATCGTACAGGGTGTCTCTAAAATTCTAGTTGAGAATGATTTTTTATACAAGATACAAGATTTTGTTTGTCCCATTAGATCGGACAGTTTTCATTGATAACTATGTCCAAAAGATCGATTTAAATTTTAGGCTCTGGCATTAACCGCTGTTTTTAGAGACACCCTGTATTTGTAATATATTTTATCAGAATCATGAAAATTAATTTATATTCACCTCCCCTACCTAAGTCGTTAGAATATATCTACATATACTTTACTAAAAATACTTTTTTTAAATGTGATTAAGTCATTTGATTGAGCCCATCGACGTCTTTTTGTAAATGCTATTCTTTTGGTTCATTTCGCTTTTAATTCTATAAGGAGAACTATACAAACTTACAAAACTACATGACTGTTATAGAGTCTCCAATTTTCTTTATAATGACTCGATGAGTAATGACCCCGGCTGAATCTACCTTTATGTCTTTTTTTATAGATGAACAGCAGAAGACACTATTTAATTTTGTAAGTTGACCTATCAACTACCTAGGATGGATGACTCTGACCGGAACACGATCCATGGAACTGTAGAGTTAAGATCAGGAAACAGAGAGGATTTATTTAGTCCTGATGTTATAGATATACTCGTTAATATTATTTGCACAGGTAACTTATCACTTAGAAAAACAATCTGTTAACATTTTCTTTTTATATGCGTTTAAACTTTATTGGCTTACACTAAATTACATGATCACTTTTGGTAAGGTATTCTGAAAATACGGCTGGGAGGATCATGTTTATAATCCTATGATCTATGTATATTAAGGGTGTGGAGTTCAGTATCCTGATCATTACACCTGGGAGGATCATGTTTATAATCCTATGATCTATGTATATTAAGGGTGTGGAGTTCAGTATCCTGATCATTACACCTGGGAGGATCATGTGAGGGATATGGTTGAACTAGAGGACAAACATCATACTTTTAATACTCAGGTCTCAATCAACTAGATAAAGCTAGGCTCCCAGTGCGCTTTACTCTCCTCAATCTACCTTTTTATCTATCCTTTTAAATCTTACATATATTTGAGCATTTCTCTGCTTTTATCATACCAAACAAACAAAAATTGTTTGCAAAATTACAAGTTTTTAATGATGAAATTTTCATTTCTTGAAAATAATACTTTTGTGATTTACACAAGTAAAAAATGATGTGGTTTCTGACATTTTGTTTTTAAGTTATGAAAAGTTTAAGAATTATCTTGATAATTACTTTATGTACAGGTAACAGATTGTTAGGATTTTAACCTATTACTCTTATGTATAGGTAACAGATTGTGAAGATTCTAACATAATACTGGATGGGGAGTTTGAATGTCCAGATTGTGGTAATGGTTACAATACTCAGGCGGAAAGAGATGAACACAGGTTGTTGGATTTTTTCTTTATTTGAAAATAAATTTAGATAATTTTTTTTTTAAAAATTTTGGTTTGAACATTATGTTAAGAAATCCTTACAAAATTTGCATTAGTTTGTAATAGTCTTAAATTTCAGATTGACACTTGGGACAAGTGTGAAATTGGTTTGTTCACAATGTCAAATTCTTGTTCCGGATATGGAAGTTCATATTCAAACACATCAGGTATTTAGTTCCGGATATGGAAGTTCATATTCGAACACATCAGGTATTTAGTTCCGGATATAGAAGTTCATATTCAAACACATCAGGTATTTAGTTCCGGATATGGAAGTTCATATTCAAACACATCAGGTATCTAGTTCCGGATATGGAAGTTCATATTCAAACACATCAGGTATTTATTTCCGGTTCTGTAGGTTCATATTCAAACACATCAGGTATTTAGTTCCGGATATGGAAGTTCATATTCAAACACATCAGGTATTTAGTTCCGGATATGGATGTTCATATTCAAACACATCAGGTATCTAGTTCTGGATTTGGAGGTTCATACTGAAAACCACTTCTTAATTAATCTTTAAAATCCGGAGATTGTAATTAAATTGCTTTAAAATTGTTGTCGTTATCGAATTTTCAGTAAATTGTTTTACTGAATTGATATTTTTATTTTATATTGTTATTTATTTAGTATCGTTGTTGAATTGTTTTTATTGTTATTGAAATGGTATTGTTATCCATTTATCTTTTTATTATTGTTATCTATTTACTATTGATTTCTATTTATTATTGTTATCTATAATTGTGATTGTTATTGAATTAAAATTATAACTGTTATCGAATTGTTTCTTTAATGTATTGTTATTGAATTGGCATTGTCATGGATTGTTATGGTTATTCAATTGTTATTGTTAGTTAATTTCTATTTGTTTAGTCTGAAGTGAAGTGTGGTGAATGCGGAGACAAATTTAAAGATTTAAATGCACACATGATGGATTCACATTCAGGGTTTATGAGTGTTCTTCTATTACAAACAATAAGGTACATTTTCGGAGTAGGTAAATTTTTACTATGCACGGTGCTTTGAATTTTAGAAACTTTTCTTAAACTGAATCTTTAAACGCAAAATTTAAATTTTATGTTTTTAAGCACATCATTTTTTCTTACAAATGTATCTTCAATACTGTCATAATGATAATTCAAATATATTTGTACAGGTGTGCTGGTGATGGTAGTACCCAAGTCACCATAGAGGTCGTCTTAGCAACAGACGCAAGGTAAACCTAGAAGTCGTCTTAACAACATATTCCAGGTAAACCTATAGGTCGTCCAAATCTAGAAGTTGTCCTAATAACATTTTCCAGGTAAACCTTGAGGTCGCCCTAACAACATATTCCAGGTAAACTTAGAGTCGTCCTAACAACATATTCCAGGTAAACCTAGAGATCGTCCTAACAACATATTCTAGGTAAACTTAGAGGTTGTCCAAACAACAGACTCAAGGTCGTCCTAACAACATATTCCAGCTAAACTTAGAGATCGTCCTAACAACATATTCTAGGTAAACTTAGTGGTCTTCCTAACAACATATTCTAGGTAAACCTAGAGGTCGTCCTAACAAAATATTCCAGGTAAACTTAAATAGGTCGTACTAATAACATATTCCAGGTAAACCTAGAGAATGTCATAACGACATATTCTAGGTAAACATAGTGGTCGTCCTAACAACATATTCCAGGTAAACTTAGTGGTCTTCCTAACAAAATATTCCAAGTAAACTTAAATAGGTCGTACTAATAACTTATTCCAGGTAAACATAGTGGTCGTCCTAACAACATATTCCAGGTAAACTTAGTGGTCGTCATAACAATATATTCCAGGTATACCTAGAGGTCGTCCTAACAACATATTCCAGGTAAACCTAGAGGTCTTCCTAACAAAATAGTCCAGGTAAACTTAGAGGTCGTCCTAACAAAACAATTTCTTTGTCACGGTGATTTGATTTGTTTTTTACATGGATAGATCGAGGTATTAACGACATCACAAACTGCAGGATCTCTCTCTGTAATGTATTGAAATTAAAGCAAACAAAGCATTTACTATGAATGTACTTTTGTCAGTTACTCACTGGATAAGACATTTCCGCTGTCAATTTTAATTGATGGAGAAGAACAAATATTTACTTTTTTCAGGTTTTTAGCCTCAGAGGTCAAACCCTTCGCTCCTGAAGTAGAGGTCAAGTCTGCAAAAAGAGGTAGAAAAAGAAAACAGGAAATGTCTGATCAGGAAACAGAATTAAAAGCGGAAATAGTTGAGAAGAAACCTGCTTCTATCAAGGAAATCACCAAAATTGTTATCTAATTCATCAAAGCAGTAAAAAAAAGTTTCTTGCTAAAAATTGAACTTCAACCTCCCTTCTTTTTACAAAGTCAAACGGGTCTCCTGTACCATCCCGTCCATAAACACAGACAGGTTTCCGCCTGGTACATCAATTAATTTGCAACAGTTATTGCAGAATACGAAGGAAACAATTCCACTGTCTCACTTGAATAAAAATATCTAAATCTTTAGAAATTATCGCAGGGTTTTATTTAGGATTAATCTGTGAGAATATTGTACAATGTACATTGTACAGTTAACAACTATTACACCCAAAAATGGCACTTAAATCTGCCACTAATAGCTCTCGTAATCCCCAAAATATCGATTATCATATCATCTATTTATAAATTTGGCTTGTCTGGGTGTTTTGGTGTTTGTTTGTTTGTCTGTCTGTTTGTATCCAATAAACGTCAAAACGGCTGAACCGATCGGGCCCAATTTTTTTGTTGGACATCTAGGGACCCCAGGGAAGGTTTATGAATGATCAAAATTTCAAATAGTTGTCTCCATCAAAATTTGATCTTCATTAAATTTTTGAAAATTTTGAAAATCCACGAAATTTTTTGTGAAAATCTGCGAATTATTTTTGTTTTGTTTTACGATGTACACAAAGAGAACATGTTCACAATTAATTTAGAAGATGAGCGCGAAGCGCCCTCTAAGGCTAGTTTTTATAGAAATATGCCACAAAGTTGGGTCTTACACCTGGCACAAAATCTCTAGATCATCACCCCTGAACCAGTGGGGGGGGGGGGGGATTCCTTTTCTTCAAATTAACTCTTCTTAATTTAAAAGATTTTCAGTAAATTTTGGAATCAGATTAAAGATGAATTTTTCCTGAAGCTGAAGGATGAAGTAATTGAGAAAAACGACTTTTCCGTCAAGGACGAGTTTGCTCTGTCGGACGATTTCCCCCTGAAAGAAGACGACTACCATAACATAATGATCCCAGAACTCAAATTTACTCCGCAAGTGAAGAAGAAAAAGAAGAAACCGTTTAACGGACAGGTTCATTAGTTTTTTTTCCAAAAAAAAGGTTTAAGATTTTTGAAGTTACCACTGTTTATTTTTTAGTTTTTCATTCTATTGTATTCTTCCGTTTTTCTTTGAGTTCTATTTGCTTTTCTTTGAGTTCTATTTGCTTCTTCTGGTTTTCACAGTATATTAAGTTTTTATCTATTCTCTGTTCCTCTAGTTGTAAGTCGTTCTTTGTAGTCTGCCATCTTATGCTTTCTTATTTTGTTCTTTTCAGCATTCAACAGATATCCATTCATAACAGTTCTTACCGTAAATCTGAAGGTTATAACAGATCAATACCCTCCAAAACTATCCCCTGATATATCCTTCTTACTGTTTAGCCGTAGGTTGGGCCAGATCAGTACCCCCCTGATCTATCATTCTTACTGTTTATCTGTACTTGAAGCAGATCAGTACCCCCTGATCTATCCTTCTTACTGTTTATATGTAGGTTGGAGCAGATCAGTACCCCCTGATCTATCCTTCTAACTGTTTATCTGTAGGTTGGAGCTGATCAGTACCCCCTGATCTATCCCTTACTGTTTATCTGTATGTTGGAGCTGATCAGTACCCCCTGATCTATCCCTTACTGTTTATCTGTAGGTTGGAGCAGATCAGTACCCTCCTGATCTATCGTTCTTACTGTTTATCTGTAGGTTGGAGCAGATCAGTACCCTCCTGATCTATCGTTCTTACTGTTTATCTGTATGTTGGAGCAGATCAGTGCCCCCTGATATATCCTTCTTACTGTTTATCTGTAGGTTGGAGCAGATCAGTACCCTCCTGATCTATCGTTCTTACTGTTTATCTGTAGGTTGGAGCAGATCAGTACCCCCTGATATATCCTTCTTACTGTTTATCTGTAGGTTGGAGCAGATCAGAACCCCCTGATATATTCTTCTTACTGTTTATCTGTAGGTTGGAACAGATCAGTACCCCCTGATATATCCTTCCCACTGTTTATCTGTAGGTTGGAACAGATCAGTACCCTCCTGATCTATCATTCTTACTGTTTATCTGTAGGTTGGAGCAGATCAGTACCCCCCTGATCCATCATTCTTACTGTTTATCTGTAGGTTGGAACAGATCAGTACCCCCTGATCTATCCTTCTTACTGTTTATCTGTAGGTTGGAACAGATCAGTACCCTCCTGATCTATCTGAACGAGATAGAGCGCTCTGTCCTCCAGTAAGCCTACCCAAGAACTTCTTCAAGTCTGGCACCAGGATCTGGTCGAAACTTCCAGTCAGGGATAAGTGAAAAAAAAACAGATTTTTCGAAAATTATTTTATTCTGTCAAATCCATGTTTCTGTATAAGCTGCTGAAAAAAAAACCTATTTTAAAAATGGAGTTTCAGGTAGATAGATAGGTAGAAATTTTAAAACTAAAAATTCTTTTTGACTTTCTCACTGAACAGAGTTCATCAATGTGAGCTATGTGGGTTTTCTGCTAAAACGAAAAATAAATACAGGAAATAAATCAATTAAATAGAGAATTTTTTGTTCTATAATTTACATTAAAAATCATTTTAGAGATAAATGGTTAAATAAATTCTCAATTTGAGTCTAGATTGATTTTTAATCTTCAGGGAGAAACAGGATCATTTGATGAAATGGCATTTCTCCAAGGTAATTGATTTTAATCTTAAAATGTTTTTAAATTTTGCGAAATTATTTACCAAGAAGTTTAATTTATACAGCTGAGAATAGCCTAGAAATATAAAAAGTTGAACATTAAATTGATATGAATATGATTATTGAAAATTGTCTAGCGGATAGAGCGTATCCTGCCAATGACCGGAAAGAAACCATTTATGTGCCCACTGTGCCCTTATTCGGGTAAAGATCGGCAGTGTGTTGTTCGGCACTATACAGGTATTAAGACGTTTTATTCATTGTTTTTACATCAGAAGTCAGATTATTTTTTCGGTAATTTCGGGATCGAGTATTGGACTTCATCTTTGCAGATCCATGGATTAATTTAATTCTCTTCGATATCCCGTGGTGTTGATATCCTGCGTGGATAACTTAATGATCAAGGAAGCATTAATCCTAAAATTTAAAAGTACCCCCATCTGATATTGAGATAAGTGTCCAGAGCTGGGAACTTTTGAATAGTGGATATCAGATTAATGCTTGATCCACTCTTTTTCTTAATCTCCAGATTAAATAAGGCTTGTTCTCCTCATGTTATTAATCTCCAGATTAATTAACCGATCGGGATTAAGGATATCCCATTCTAAAGTTTTCAGCTCAGTATCAACAATATCCAATCAAAAGTTCTTTCGTCTTGTTGACTATAATCTAGTCGAGAATGAGAAAGAAAAAAAGATTTCAATCTTACATGAATCTTACTTTTTTTTGACAACCATCAGGGAAAAGAGCGCTGGCTTTATTTATTCGTTTTTGTTTTGTTCAGGGAAACACCAGGCCCTTGACGTGTGGATGGCGGAGTTCCTTGACGCAATGATCTCAAAATCCCTGACCGAGGATATTCTCGACAACGTAGAGAATGTCAACATCAATCCAAAGTAATTTGATTTACAATCAGTGCTTAGGATCCGGATCCGGAACAGGATCCAAGGGGGGAAAATATCAACCAAAAATTTCAACAACAAAAAAATTTCATTCTCAAAAACCAAATCTGAACTGTTGAAAAAAGAGAGATTATAAATATTTTCTGATCTTTAAATGGTTCATCATGTTTCAGCATAAAAATAAGCGAAAAAAAGAAGAGAAATAATTTGACAATTCTGCTTTGCTAAAATAAATTCAGCAAATCCGGATCCTTTATTCCCCTTGCGGATTCAGGCATCAAAATTAAATGGATCCTAAGCACTGTTTACAATTCTTTGAACGAGATAAATCAGGGGTTTGTAAGTTTCAAACATTATTTTCGTGTATTTATAAATGTTATTAAAATATGAAAAATGGAACATCACTAATAATACAATATTATTATTATTATAAAAAATCAACAATTACAGTCAAAGTATCACTTCATGTGTTATCCTTCAAGCATAAGAAAAACCAATTTATCCGGTTACACAAAGCTAATTTATCCGGTTAAGAAAAACTAATTTATCTGGTTACATAAAGCTAATTTATCCAGTTACATAAAACTAATATATTCGGTTACATAAAGCTAATTTATCCGGTTACATAAAACTAATTTATCCGGTTAAATAAAGCTAATTTATCCGGTTACGAAAAACTAATTTATCTGGTTATACAAAACTAATTTATTCGGTTACATAAAGCTAATTTATCTGGTTACATAAAACTAATTTATCCGGTTACATAAAGCTAATTTATCCGGTTACATAAAACTAATACAAAATATTTTTGTTCTTTTAATATCTGTTA
This sequence comes from Eurytemora carolleeae, assembly GCF_000591075.1. NCBI lineage: Eukaryota > Metazoa > Arthropoda > Copepoda > Calanoida > Temoridae > Eurytemora > Eurytemora carolleeae. The sequence goes on from NW_019398218.1 coordinate 8,729, forward strand.
AATAAGAAAAGTTGAGATTGAAAACATCAGATTTTAATATTCGCATTTTACTTTAGTTTGACGTGGCATGAACGGAAAATAGAAATGCTGTTTCAATATGAAAAGAAATGTTTACAAAATGTGCAATAAATTTTTACCAAAAACTGTTTCTATGTCGTAATTCATAGATTCAAAAAAAGTCATATTCCAAACTTTGATGGACCATTATTTGCGTATGTGACTACTAACTAAAAGTCGTCAAAATGCTAAGTTTACCGACAGTAACTATAAAATTTAATCAACAAAATAAATAATGTGATTTAATTTAGACCTGGCGAAACCCAAATTCCTGGAAGGGGGAAAATAGTGAACAACAGAGGTTAGGAAGAAAAAATTGTGTTAAAAATTTTGATTTTCTATCTTGTCGGAATATTATAAAAATTGTATATTTATTTTAGCGGATTTAAAAGAGTTTCTATCTGGGAGTGATTATACACCGGATCCTCAACGAAAGCATTTTTGTGATGAGTGTGAACAAATCTTTCCTTCAAACAGTGCTCTCAAGAGCCACAAGCTGATCGATCATAATCCAAGGTTAGAAAACAGATTTACTAATTTCTCATTTTCATATCCCGTGCCGTGATGGTCAAACTTCAAGTGAGGGATCCAGTATTTCATCTTCAAATTTAAAAGTGTCCTTATTGGATATTGAGATGAGATCAAGCTTTCAAGATTAACAATATCCACACACAAATTTGGATCTTAGGCGTCATTATTATATTTTTAGGAAATCAGAAATCAACAACATTAATTATCTTTGCCTCCTATTTAGCCTTAAATATGATTTATCAGCAGAGCAAGATTGGGAAAATATATTAAGAAAATATGAAGTCCGCCTATTAGTAGGGTTTCAAGTGAAATTAGGAAATTTAATGCGAAATTTCGCGAAAATTTTCGCTAAATTGTTGCATATTTTTTTTCTCACATAATGACGCAAAGTTTTTACTTCCTTTGGCAAAATTCATTTCCGCTAATAAATGCAAACTTCGGAAGACAATTTTCGCAAAATTTCTCATTTTTTCGCGTAACTTTTCGTTCGCTGGAAACTTTCCATTACAAACGGTAAAGCTTACTCCAGACTTGATTTGTAAAGTCAATTCGAGATTGCAATGCGAAGTTAGGACGCCTCTAATTAAGTCCGATTTAAAATGGTTTGAGGAAAGATATATCTTTTTATCTGAAGAATAAACCAACTTGAATAATTTTGTTATGTAGTGAGAAGACAAGATGGGAAAAAGAGGCACGGATTGGAGTTGAAGAATTTAGAAGCCTGCGATTACGAAACCGACAAGAATCAGATACGATCGCTGAGATCGCTTCCAACTCACAGGAAACCGATTTCAACTCAGAGAATTCTCCGAATGTTGAAACTAAATCAGAAAAAATTCTAAAATTAGGTAAACTAATTCATGTTTTATTAAAACTCTTCCTTGGAAAGAAAATAGATTTTTATTTCCATCTGAAGTTTCTTCTAAAGAATTAGAAATATATTGTTATCATAAATTTGTTGGTATGATGTTGACACATTATTAAAGACAAGATGATATTTCAGAGGATGAAGAGGGAGGAGGCTTAAAATGTTTATCGTGTTCTAATGCAAAAATATCTGCCAAGCTTAAATCGATCGCTCAGCTCAAGGCAAGTATCTTTCAACGGGGGGGAAATCTACAGGTGTAGAAAATCTCTATCAGTAAAACGGGATGGGGTTTAAAAAAACGTATCTGATACCTGACATCATCCACTGTGCATAAAGAAAAGTATTGCTTGCATTGTCAAAGAAATATTAATAAATAACTTTTTGAAAGCTATAGAAAATATTTTCTTAATAGGGCTGATACAGTTTACCCCACATGATTTTGAGACATCGAAAGAATTTATGAAATGCCATCTTGACAATTTGTCAATGGGTTTTATTCAGGGAGTAAGGAATAGAAGGGAGAACAACTGACGCGGCCCGCCCTACCATATGATTATACATGCTTTGCAGACGGTACTAAGAAATATTTGTCTGATGTACAATTACCGTGTATACAATAACCTTTTCTGAATATTTCTTATACAAATGGAGTACCCGTCTGCAAAGCATGTATAATCATATGGTAGGGGGAACCGTGTCAGTTGTATCTCCCTTCTATTCCTTACTCCCTGGTTTTATTTCTATACCTAAATCTAAGTAATTGCAAAAAATAAATAAAAACCTATGAATATGCAGGAATAGTTTAAAGACCTCCATGTATAATCATCTAATTAAAAAACTAAATATCTGCAGTATTTCTTTGTCAGAAAGTTAAGAATACGACATTTTATAAATTCTTACGATATCTCTTTATATTTGAACTTAATGGTATATAATCTATATAATAAAACAAAATATTCGTATATATATGTCACTAATAGCCGGCCTAACGGCTGGACCTTATAGGCTGACATTTTTTGTGGACACTCATGGGTAGACAGGGTTGTCTCAGGCTAAACAAATAATTCAAAAAAATTTTGTTTCATGATTTTTTTTTCAAATTTTTAAAAAGTTTTTTTTCCACGGGCAACGCCGGGTACTCCAGCTAGTTGTATATAAATTAAAATATTTGAAGGTTATCTGTTTTAAAGAACCTCTAATCTCATAAACACAATAAACTCAAAATTTTTAGAAAACATATTTGAATTTTTTCCAAATTTAGGATCACATCCAGAACAACCATATGGACCTGTGCAGACTAAAATACTTCGTGGCGTGTGAAACAAAAAATTCATCACACGCTAAATCTTTTTTCTACACGCTTTGCAGTAACTGCGGCCAGTGCTTCTCTCAGGTGACATTAATCTCCCATGTATGCATTAATCAAGATTAAATGTTAAAATCTTAAAATTTGTCAGAATAAATATTTGGCTATTTTTTAGCTAGAATGACCCAACCCTCTTAATCCAAATGTATAAAGTTGCTTGATTATTTTATTTATTTTATCGATAAAAAATAATAATTTAGAATTTATTTTGTTTAGAATTCGAATGATAGTATTCTGGAAAAGCACAAAGATGAACATAGATCGGAGGAGGAAGAGGAAGAAGGAGATGAAGAGAAAGAAGAGAATGAAAGCAGAATAAAGGACGAGGTTGGTGATGGTGATATTAAAGAAGATGCTGAGGAAGAAATTGACACTGAAAACTTGGAAGAATCTCTCAGCCCCGGACTCAAACAGGGACAAAAGGTAAGATTTAAAGATGTTTTTTATTTTTAGATTTTTAGGCCAATTAGTCTCTAAATAAAGTGTGCGAAGGCTGATTAATATCTAAATATAAATTTTTAGCTGACAAATATCTAAATAGTGAATACAGTGAAGGCTGATTATTCACTAAATACGTTGTTGCTGATTTATCTTTGAATGTTTTTTAGCTGATTAATCTTTAATATTGTGTACGTTTGAATTTGTATCTGACAGTGAATATATTGTAGGCTGTAATTAATCTTTGAATATGAATCATAGCTGATTAATCTCTCAATAAATTGTAGCTGATTAATCTCAGAATATATTATAGCTGATTAATCTCCGAATATATTATAGCTGGTTAATCTCTGAATATATTGTACGCTGATTATTCTCTGAATATACTGTACGCTGATTAATTTCTGAATATATTGTACGCTAATTAATCTCTGAATATATTACGCTGATTAATTTCTGAATATATTTTAGGAAAGGGAACTGAAAGACGAGTTTATAGATTCGATAGATGACAGGTACAAATTAAAATTCCTATAAATACTTTTGTTATCGGTTGATACACTACATTCATGCTTGCTGTATCAAAGACCTCTCAGATTTTAAACAATAACTTATGTTCAATCAAACCACCATGGACCGACTAGGGAGGGGGTCGGTTTCTTTTATTTTAATTCAATCGCGTTCTGGTCTAAAGTTCATCAATCTTTAAACTTACGAAATTATCTTTTTAACTTCTCATTTAAAAGGCATATGCTGGCAAAAAAGTAATAAAGAGAAAAGGCGAAAAAAAAGTCAATATGTCAAATTGTGAGAGAAAGTCACAACTTGCTAGACCGAACTTGTTAGATAAGCGCGAAGCATCTCCAGATTGCGTTGATATGTTTTTATATAAAAGTATGGGAAAACGACAGTACAAGATGCAACATATATTACAACAGAACAAGTTTCAGATTGTAAGGGTTCCCTCTTGAAATAATTTGTTTTGAAATCAGAACTTTTGTGTTGTGGAAGCCGGAGATCAAGCATTGATCTCTGTAAATTATTCCTTTTCAATATCCCGTGATGTGTCCATATCCTGCCCCTGCAAGGATACTAAAATGAATGTATCTAGCATTGATCCTCTAATTCAAAATTGTCCACATTGGATATCGAGATCAAGCAATTATGATTCTCCTCGCAATAGCTTCGATCTTTGATTATTTAGTTTGGTGGATAGGGTGGAGTCAGAACCTAAACTCAGTGCTCATAGAAACATCGGAAATGGAAAGGATAGCGGAAGTTCCGACGAAAATATCGACGAATTGGACGAATTTTTAAACGACAGCGATGGTAAGAAATGTTTTACATTACATATTTAAATTTTGTTATTTCATTAATGTAAGTCATAAAGGTTTAATTTTAGTTTGTTTTAAAAAAGATTTTTAGTTCCTACTTATTCATTTTACTTTGTTATTCTCCAGGTTCTTCTAAAACTGAAGTTAAGGGGTATACTCGAGGGGTGGAAGGGTCTAGAAGATGCCCCTGTAAAAACTGCTGTGATCCAACTTACATCCCGGTCAATGGTGTCAGGTACGCTTTATAATTTTTTTTCATTTCTATTTTTGGGGATGGAGGAGGGTTTGTTGAAGCATGGTTGTATGGTAAGATTTAAAGGTTTTGATACAATGAATACGCTACATTGTACTNTATTAAACCTTGTGTTAAAGTATCTAACCTTACTATTAAACCTTGTGTTAAAGTAGCTAACCTTACTATTAAACCTTGTGTTAAAGTATCTAACCTTACTATTAAACCTTGAGTTTAAGTATCTAACCTTACTATTTATCCTTGTGTTAGAGTATCTAATTTTACAATTAAACCTTGTGTTAAAGCAAGGTTATAATGTAAGGAAAGGTAAGTGCAGTTGAGTATACTCTGCGTACATATTGAAACCAGTTCTCCCTTGGAGGAATTTGCAAACAAGAATAGATGCATCAGTGTTCGTTTAGTATCCGAGGAGGATAAAAAGCATTGAATTTTGAAAGTTTTGATAATTCAAATAATAATTTCCTATGACCAGAATATGTCATTGATTTTTTATGTGAAAGACTGATCCCATGTCAGGCTGTGACATCCTTCCTGTGTTTACATTACCGCCCAGAGACAGCACACTGCAGTACAAAAGATGTATACACAGCTGAAATAACTTTCCTTGAATTATAACCTTGTGTTAAAGTATCTTACCTTACTATTACACCTTGAGCTTAAAGTTCCATGCTATAAAAAAACTATCTTTAATACATTAATCACTAAAATGTAAACGCATATTTTATCTATTTCATTTTTACCAATATTTTCGTTTCATGTTTTTTTTCCAGGGTTCATACCTGTATACTGAAACACGAGTGTACAAAAACATTTACAAAGATTGCACATCTCAAGGTAACTCTCAGCCTGCCCAAAAATTAATAAATAAGGTGCAACTTGTTAAAGGGATTGTAAAGGAAAAATGATAGGGTTTATGGACTGAAACCTGAGCCTCGAGACCCATATGAGCTTTATCTGATGTTCCTGTCTCGGGAAATTGATATGTTTAACTGTGTCAAATTTATGCGAAAATTTAAATGTATCAATTTTTGTGTAATTTTTTTCAACAGATCATATTCAGCAAATACGCAACTCAACTGAAAACAACGATATCCCACAGGTGCCTGAAAAACTCCCACCAATGGCAGTGCAGTATCACGTGATGCAGACGGAGACGCATGAACATCAGATAGAACTCCTATGAGTCTCGATCAACTCCTAAAATGCTTAGGTTTCAACCTATACCCCCTTTCATTTTTCCTTTACAGTCCCTTTAACAAGTTGATCCTTGTTTATTAGCTATTTTAGTATAACATTATTCAATAAAAAGCTTACTATTAATGCATTTGAATTATAACTTTAAAAAAAATCAAAATGGGAACCCACTCTTTGATGCTTTCATATTAAATTTTAATAATATTTTAATATTTTCAAAATGCCTGACGCTCAGTTCCATAATGGAAAACAGTCCTTTTAATATTTGTTCTATTCAGGCGCATATCCGAGCTAACAACAACGAGAGACCCTATACTTGCTCCTGGAAGGTGTTTAGATATTATTCTAGATGAATCCTTTCATAATGATACTTTTCATAAATATATTTTTATTAGATAGTTTTACAANATAGTTTATAAGATAGTTTTATAAAAATAGTTTATAAGATAGTTTTATAAAAATAGTTTATAAGATAGTTTTATAATAATAGTTTATAAGATAGTTTTATAAAAATAGTTTATAAGATAGTTTTATAGAGATCAACTATGGATCTAGTATTAAAGACATTCTTTCAGGGTTGCCATAAAAGTTTTGTCCGCCGGGATGAGTTAAAGAGGCATGCTTGGATCCATACTGGTGAAACAAGGTTAACGATTTTCTATTAAACAGATTATTATTTCAAATCCAAATGGTCATGAATAGAAAGTGCCATGAATGCTTTACAATTACTACTGTTTTCAAATAAAAACAATAATATGTAGTTTTCTATAAATTTTTTTTTAAATCTCTTTTCCTTAAAACGCAAATTTAACTTATCAATTGAAACAAGTAAAATATTTAAAATTTGTTTAAAATTTAGAAATTATAATAATTTATCTCGGTGAGTGGACTAAACTTGAATCTATAATGTTATTGATCAAGGTTTCGATGTGACTGTGGGCGAGGTTACGGGCGTGCAGATCACTACAGGAACAAAATATGTTTCAGACAAAATAGGCTAATCATTAAATTTTACTTTCATGGACTTCTATACTTGTCAAATTTCACTTTTTTCTCATCTAAATTAAGCGTAAGAAACAAAGAATAAAATTTTATTTTTATGAATTTTTTTCTCAAAAAAAACTTGATATTACAGTTTGACAAAGAAGATTAATATCTTTTAGCTAAAATATCCGAAGAATCTCTTAAAACATTTTGTATTAGGACCCATGCTCTCAAGTGTAGTCTTTCTACCGTTGATATCACCACACTGGACGAATTGGCAGGGAGAACGAAGACGAATGACGAATAACTAAAAGAAAAGGCTGATTGATAAATGATAACTGTACAGAGTTATAAAAAAAAACCTTTGCAGAATTGATATTAGTACCTTCCAATGATTTTAGTAGAACATTTATTATCCACCTTTATATATGTTTTAAGATGAAAATTACTCATTTCTAAAATACTCAAATAATATTATTAACCTGGCCTAGCACTGAAGATATTTATAAATGCTCTCTTTAATATTATGATTCTTGTTATTTAAATTTTACGTTTATTTTAGATAAATAAATATCGTTCATGAATTACATTTATCCAAATATATATGGAGAATAATATCCTCTGTTGAATACTCGGCCAAATCCGTGTCCTCCGTGATAATGGCCTCCGTGCAAATGTCCGAAATGTCCTGAAAAATTGATAGCAATTAAGATGACCCTGCATTAATCCTAAACAGGCTGTAGTGTTTTGTCCTAGCAGGGTAGGGTCCAGGGCTGAAAAAAGTACGGTCTTTGAAAAAAATATAAAATAGCCCATAACTTTTTTGTGATTAAAGCTTCAGATCTAAAAACTATATTTCTGAAAAGCCCTTTAAAATGTAGAAACATGTGTCATATTTTGTAATTTGCTTAAAACAAAAAAATTTCATTTTTTACCCTTTTTTAGGCATTTTTTTCCACCCTCCCTAGCACCTAAACTATTAAAGTTATCGGTGTAATTTTTTCTTTGAGCTGGCCGAAATATTGGGCTATGAACATGCATTTCAACCCTATACCTATTCTCTAAGGCCTTTTTCTGGTGGGGGGGGGGGCGCCAAACGCCCCCCCAGTCTATACATAGATTCAGATCCCCCAGCCTTTATAGGGTTAAAATGTACCAGAAACAATTCATCAAATTTCATTGTAGAAAAATTGACGTTAAATAATTAATCGGTCCTTTTCTATCTTGCTGTTGAAACCCACTAACAACTTTTAGGTTATAAACTAAACAAAGATATTTTTGCCACTGATAAATCTTTTTAATAAATTTTAAATTGAGCATTTAAAAAAAATTCAGAAGTGTTCATTAATTACCTCTTAATACCCTGGCCTCGCGTTTATAAATAAAATGACTCAATCCCTGCGGACTTCGTGCCTCGAAGCTAGTCCCTCCGTAATGATGAAGTCCAATACCAGGCCCAAATCCGTAAAATCCATGAAGACCGTGTCCGTATAATGCAGCTGCGACACTGTGATGAAGATCTCGTTTTCCTCGGTTCTGGTGTCCATGGTGTCCGTGATCAACTAAACAATGAATAGAAAATTAATCTTTTATTTATTATTTTTAACTGTTGCTCGATCTTCCAGCCTTTTCTCTTTCGATAAAACAATAAAACATTTTTTTGTGAATTTACAACTTTTTGCAATTCTGAGGTTCTATAAACCTTCCCTGGTCCCACACAAAATTTTGGTCCGATAGGTTAAGCCGTGACGTTTATTGGATACGAACAAGCTGACAGACAAAGAAAAGTATATTTATATAATCAATCTTTTCTAAAGTCTTAATACCTTAGAAATACTTACATGGTTTAAAATTGAAATAATCTAGATAATGATGAAGATGAGCAAATTCACTGTGCGAATCTTCTTCATGCACTAGTTCATCATGAATGTCGTCTTCGTGATGGACTGTTTCCTCATGGTCATTTTCGTGATGAAGGTTGTCGTCGAATTCAAACTCATGATCGATATCAATTTCTTGATCAAATTCATGATGAATATGATCTTTATGTCCAAAATTAAAATTGAAATGATGATGAGGTCCGAATTCATGTTTAATATCTTGGTTTATGAAATCTTGAACAGTTAGCGCCGATCTTTTACCTACGAAATATTTTGGATTTAACTTTATTAAAATCATATTCTTCCCCGTCTTTTTTTCACGCCAAGAATTTGGACATTTGAATAGCTTTTTCTCATCACAAGAATCTTCTAAAACAAAACAAAAATAATATACGAAATTGAAGATAAACAATAATAACCCCATTAAATAAAACTAATCATGAAAACCAATGTTTATGGAGAGATCATGTTTTCCCTAGCCCTGGTTATAATGATTTCAGACTTGTTTGTGAAGCGTAGATATTGTTTTTAACGAGCAACCGGTAAACCGGAAATAGATTGGTGTCGCCCCAGCCAGATCATGTTCAGAATGTACTAGAATAATTTTGGTCTGGATCATTGGATATCTTTCGGGCGTAAGACCCTATTTTCTCTAGTTTTCCTTATGACTTGATTAAAAATTCTCAAGGTTTCAAATTTTCAAAAATCCCACCTAAGTGATGAACATCATAACCATATCCATACCAAGGACTGTTTACTTCCACATAGTAGGATCCTAGATACAAGATAGAGATTAATTTAGGACCCTAGTTACAGGATAAAGATTATATTAGAACCCTAGATACAGATTATAGTAGGACCCTAGATACAGGATATAGATTATAATAGAATCCTAGATACACATTATAGTAGGACCCTAGATACAAGATAGAGATTAATGTAGGACCTTAGATACGATAAAGAATATAGTATCCTAGACACAAGATAATGATTATAATAGGACCCTAGATACAGGATACAGTTTATAGTAGGACCCTAGATACAGGATACAGATTAGAGTACAATCCAAGATACAGGATACAGATTATAGTTGGACCCTAGATACAGGATACAGATTACAAGTAAGACCCTAGATACAGGATACAGATTATAGTAGGACCCTAGATACAGGATACAGATTATAGTAGGATCCTAGATACAGGATACAGATTATAGTAGGACCCTAGATACAGGATACAGATCATAGTAGGATCCTAGATACAGGATAGAGATTTTATTAGGATCCTAGATACAGGATACAGATTATAGTAGGATCCTAGATACAGGATACAGATTTTAGTTGGACCCAAGATACAGAATACTGATTATAGTAGGATCCTAGATACAGGATTCAGATTATAGTAGGACCCTAGATACGGGATACATATCATAGTAGGATTCTAGAAACAGGATACAGATTATAGTAGGATCCTAGATACAGGATACAGATTATATTAGAATCCTAGATACAGTATACAGATAGGAGCTTGTTGGACCCTAGATACAGGATACAGATTATATTAGGATCCTAAATACAGTATACAGATAAGAGCTTGTTGGACCATAAATACAGGATACAGATTATATTAGGATCCTAAATACAGGATACAGATAAGAGCTCGTTGGACCCAACCGTTTCAGAACACAGATTTTAATCGTAAAAGCAGCCAGTATAATTATTTTTAAGATTATTAAATGATTTTTTTTAGTTTGAAAATATTCTTTCCTATTCCAGGTCCAAAATATCCAAAAGGTGATCTCTTGACAATCCTCTGAAAAAATAATTATTTAGAAAACGTTATCTGCTGAAAACACTAAATTTAGATAATAACTAACTCATAACGAATAACTTAGCGCCCATACAAATTCAGAAAATTGCAACATATGACTTAGACCGTGAAAAAATCAATTTTATTTCAAACAAATCATCTTTCGCCACATTTGTATATAGTTTATATTTTATAATATTTTTTGATTAGTTTGTTTTGAAATTGATAATTTCTCTTGTCGCTTGCGCAACTATCTAAGAATGCCGCGCACCACTCACATTTTTCGAAAACGTTTTCTATAAAATATAAACTATATACAAATGTGGCGAAAGATAATCGATGACTATAGGTTGTAATATCTCAATGATTTGTTTGAAATTAAATTGATTTTTACGGTCTAAGTTGTATGT
>NW_019398219.1:0-2612 GCF_000591075.1 Eurytemora carolleeae
CAAAAGACGCTCAAACTCCATTTTTTATTCTGGTTCCATTATTATTTTTAACGTCCAATTGATTGATTGATTTTTTTGTACCTTGTCTCAGGAAGGACAGAGCTGGAGAACGTTGAGATTCACCGTCTCCAACCTCAGCAGCCTGTGTTCCCTCCCCTTTCGCTCAGTCAATCCGCCCAGGCAGGGGCACGTTCAACCGTCCAAAGCTTCCACCCGTCAATCCAAACTGACCAACGCCTGAACCTTGGTGGCGCACGACTCAAAACAACAGCATACACCCGCAACTTTTCCGGAGGGGTCCCCTATCCAAACAGAGGAGGGGTCGGAGAGATTTATCTCGACCCATCCAGGATAATGAGCGAAGCCGTCAGCCAGGTTGAGGGACATGAGTCGGAGTACTCCTCCTTCACAAACCCGATTTTCAGTTCCACAGACATGGGCCCGAACCTACCAAGGTAAAAAAATATTATTTGAAAATTGAACAATACAAACAAATGGAAAATGAGTTATTATTTTAAACGTTTAAAAACTGTTCTTAAAATAACCTAATTTTCTTTTATTCTTTTTCAGTGCCACAGAGTTTGAGAGCAGCGACTGGCCAACCCCGCCCAACCAGTAACCACCAGACCGAGCTGTACACGATTTTATTATACTACAAACTTTTTTCTTTCAATTTTACATTACGGTTTACAACTGTACGGTGTTTTATACCCATGTCCCATACCGTACAATAAAAATTAGTTTAAGCATGGATTCGGTTTTTTTCAGAAATTGATAGAAAAAAATAACATGAACCTTTGGTCTGTTTTGGCGCTGGGGTATTGGATCTCCCTAATTTCCAGCAGTTTCCAAAGTAAGCTCACCCACATCTAAAAAGTAGAGAGAAACTTTAGATTTGAATTCATATTTTTTCGATGGTTCTCTGCACTACACCTTTGAGGGGTTATTTATTGATTTTCGCTTTAAGGACGGAGCCTGGTGTCACAATATTGCTTGAGAAGAGGAAAAACTAGAAATGTCATGCTAGAAGTCACCTTGGGTGTGCTAGAAGCCACATTATCCACACAAATGGTGATCTATTATCTGTTCCTGATGCCCGAGGGCAAGGGCAATCAGTACTCCTTCAACATACTGTGCGCCCTCTCAAACTGGATCTAAACCCCTGCTGGACTCGTACCATTGCCTTAAATTATAGTTTTATTGTAAAAAAGTGTATTTTTACACGGTTTTAATAAATATGTTATGTATATTACAAACTTTCTTTTCTTTTTTTGTTGTGGGTGTAGACAAGAAGCGTGTTTTGATCTATCGTACTTTAACACGTTTTTTTCTTTTCAAAACCATATTTACAGGGTGTCCCACGAAACATGACAATAGGAAAACGACTTGAAACTCGTCTTTGATATTTAAATTTATTTGTGACGTTTAGTCTTCTATCTACTTTAACATGTATGATTCTTGAAACAATTATCACATAATTCTCCTAGCCCTGGCATTTCCAAAAAGTGGTCTGCGTTTTTTGTGCTTTCAATATTACCGGAGATATAAAGAGTTTGGTTCAGATTTCAATTTTGTTAAATAAAAGCAAAATTGTCGAAATCTGAACGAAATTCTTCATATCTCGGGCAATATTGAAAGCACAAAAAAGGCAGACCACATTTTGGAAATGGCAGGACANTATTTTTTATTTAGGATTGTATTTTTATTTTGGTCTGAACTCGGCTCACTACTTGAATATAATCTGTAAACCTTTGGCGGATTGGAAGAAAACGATCCGGGGTTGTTATTTTTCGAGACATGTTCCCAAACCCCGAGCAGAGTTGGATTCGTTGGCACACGGATTTATACCTTAAAAACGATAAAAATATTTTAAGTTCGTCTAGTCGAGATACAACAAATTAAATTTAACATTTTTTCAGAACGGAGAAATTTAATATGAAAGAAGACAAGACGAGATAAAATTCGGGTAATAAAAAAATTCGATTTTTAGAAAACCACACTTCCCCCGGGTTATTCAGTGTATCCGCTAACTAAAAAATATGAAAACATGATTAGAAATCGACCTCTATGTCAAAATTTAGCTTGTCAGACTGTATGTTTGTATCCAATATACGTGGCAACGGCTGAACCGATCAGGCTCAAATTTTTTGTGGGACATCACGTGACCACAGGGAAGGTTAGAGAATGATAATTTTGTTAAAAAAATTATGTTTTTTTATTTTTTGTAAAAAAATTAAAATTCACGAAAATCCGCTTATTTTTTCTATTTAATGATCAAAAATAATTATCTTTTCAGACACCATGGGTTTCTGCGTATACAAAAAAATTTAAACAGATAGAATCAATTAACCAATTTTAATTTTGATGCAGATCCTGGATCCAGAGAAGAAATAGATCCAGGCCCATGGATCCTGTAGCGACCGAGCGAAATAGGCCTGAAAGGAAAAGGAAAGGGGAATGGGAAAAGGGGGAAGAGAAAAGGAAAAAAGGGGAAAGGAAGAGAAAAAAGGAAGTGGGAATGAAAAAAAGCTGGAAAAAGAGGAAAATAAGCAAAACCCTTTTTAGGTTTTTGTCCCCCTTAATAGCATTATCATGTTCCCCCCCCCCCCCCC
>NW_019398219.1:2689-4305 GCF_000591075.1 Eurytemora carolleeae
TAGGAACCTCTGGGTTTCCTTATACAGGGTGTTCCAAAAAAACATGAGAATTCCCTGACGAATTCGATATCGCCTTTTGGTTATGAATACCTAATTTCAAAGAAAGCGATAATATTATTATGTCGAGTTTTAACGGTAAAAGAGTGTAAAGAGGCGTCTATAATGTCTCGACACACGATGAACAGTGACGAGTTTACTCTGTTTGTATACGACAATTTTCGTACAATTCCAACAAACATAGCAGACGAAACTCTTTTCTCATTCGCTATACTAAATCAAAGAATCAAAGTTGTCAAAGAATTCCCGTGTTTTTTGGAACACTCTGTATAATAGAGGGATACTAGGTCGCGCACGAATATTTTTGTTCCATACCCTGTATCACCATGGGGCTCAAAAACCTGTATGATTATAGATAAGATCTGTCTATTTCAACAAGAGAAAAATAGAAAACCTGTATTGGCAGGGGATTTTTAAAAAACTATTTTACTTTTCAACCCCAACGAAATTATTTTTTCAATTCAGACGCAGCCCTCTCCTATGACCTGGTGTTAGAAGGTTCTGGACCCGATGACTCGGCAGTGGGAGAAGACCAACAAGAACTTTTCTCCATCTTCCGGTAGGAATCTTTTTTAAACAGTATTTTTTATATACTAACTATCCCTCCAACGACGTGTTGGAAACAACTCGATGAATTTATACTAGCTGGGAAACAAATAACTATCTCTAGATCCTCAATCTGTAGCAAATTTTTCGAAAATGACCTGTATTTTTGGGTCAAAATTCGATGAAATACATAAATTTTACGTAAAAAACGATCCCGATGTTCGAATAAAATTTAATTTTTAGTATATTTTGCGTAAATATTTCAAAGCATTTAATAAATTTTTCTCAAATTTTCAATTAAATATTTTATTCAATATATCACACCGGTGTTATAGAGCGAAAACGGAATTTTTAGGGCGAAAAAGAAATTTAAGCGCTCTCATAAGCAGGGCTGAGGAAACTTGTGTCAATAATATTATGAAACCAACCGGCATTCTGCCAGTATATCAACATAGGAGGCGATTGAAAAAAAAACATTAAAAGTTTTTATTTNAGGCGGAAAGCGACTCGACCCTTGGGCACCCGTCCCGACTTGAGACGGGTGAGCTCGGGTTCCGAGTCCAAGATTTGTTGGGTCCGACCGGGTGTTAGACCCATCTCACGAGCCGTGGCCATGATTTGGGTTCGAGGCGGTACAAACACCCGGTCAACGGACCTCAGCCAGGCGCGGAAACGAGCCTCAGGATCCTCCATGGTGATGGGTCACTTATTTTTCTTGGCACCTAGCTTTCACTATTATGGGTGAGTGTGTGTGTGTGTGTGTGTCGAAGGCTGAGCGGGTGGACAGCAACTGAGGTCGATGAGCCTCGGGTAGGAACCTCTGGTGGTCCTCAGTCAGTGCCTGCCCCTGTCGTTATGAAGAGAGAGCGTTACAATTTGAAAAAAAAGCATGACCTCTCGTCCTCGGAAGAAGAATGGACCTGTCAAGAAGAAGCCGAAGAAGACGGTGCTCCACCCACGGACTCGGGGTACAGTACAGGGAGTCTCTGGTCCTCCCCCCCCCCCCCAAAAAA
>NW_019398219.1:5033-20221 GCF_000591075.1 Eurytemora carolleeae
ATTTCACCAGGGGAAATTTGTGGGGTCTTTCGAAACCTTCTCTTGGCAGAATACGTCGACCTCGACCCACTAGATTTTTACGGGTCTTTTTTGTTTCAGAGAAAAAAATGCCAGCTGCTGCTTTTGTCTTTGAAAACCCGGCTAGTGTCGCTGAGGTGGGCGCAGCCCGTGTCAACAAGTATGCTGTCACCAGCTTTGGGTGAGCATAACCTCTAAAAAAAGAAAATGGTGTTGATGGCGTTTTTTCGTTTTTGTTTTTGTTTTTTAGATCCGAGTTGTCCCATGACCCCTGTGACCGTCATGCCTATAACGCGGTTTGGACGAGGGATCTGGAGCAGCGAACCATGACTGCCCAAGTGAAAGGGTTGGCTGAATTCCTGAAAAAGTATGCCATCGGCATGTTTGATCATGGTAGCGACCAATCCTTCATCCTCCTTCAACATCATTTTATTATGTTGGGTCGAGCCAAAGGACCCATGACTAAACACGAATGCATGCCGCTGTGCATGCATTCCTTCGAGTCTTTGGTGTCCCCCGAGTTTCTGGACAGTCTGGAAGCTTGGATGGTCAGCACCCAAGCCAAACTGGAGAAATTCTCAATCGAGTTTGAGGATTCTCACACCCTCCATCGTGTGGCCTCCTTGAAGACTCACTCTGATCTGGTGGAGCTGGAGGTAGGCCTCATCAAAAAAAACAAAAACAAACTACATAAGTTTTTGTAATGTTTACTTCAGGTGGGTGTTCAGTACTACAGCGACGAAGAACTGTCCAAGTTTAAACTGGTGGATCAGCGTGGGATTGTGTTGACCTACCGGTTTGCTCCGGGGGTGATTGAAACCTTGCCTCCTCCACCTGGACTCGCCCAGCCAGCTGATCTTGAGCGAGAAAGGGCGCGGATCGAGAGTATCAAGAACTACTCTTACATCAGGTAAGAGAGATGGAAACCCCCCCCCAAAGAAACAAAAAGGTTTCGTGTTGCAGGTTGCCGGCCTGTTCTTTTATCCGATGGTTGCGAAGGCAGGGTCAGGGAGAGTATACCAAAGCTCTGAAGGCGCAGGGGGTTGTGCACAACAATCCTGTCTATCGTCGTTCTTCTGTTGGTCAAAAACGAAGGAGGGGGTCTCAACACCCTCCTCTGCTAGCTGTCACCGACCCAACTCCTCCCGTTGAGGTTGATGAGGATGATGATGATTCTGATGAAGAGGTGCGGGTGGATGATGATGATGAGCCTGCACCGGTTAAACTGGTGAGGCAACACTCGATGTAGAACGAACCCTTGCTCCTCTTCTCTTTTTTTTTATAAAACCGCTGACTTGTGATTGTGTTTCAGAGCGAAAATAAAAAATAATAAAAAATGCAGCACACCCAATGGTGACTCCTCCCGTGCCTCGGTACAGTCTGGACGACATCCTAGACCTTGAGCACAAAGTTCTGTTTGTTTTGGGCAATTCGGGTGAGTATTACAGTACGGTGTGGCTGTTTTTGTTCTGGTATTGGTGTTTGGTTGTATTTACTTTAAACGCTTAGGCACTGGCAAGACCAGGGGCTTTGTGGACAACCTCCTGCCCAACCTCAACTGCGCGGGAGGTGTGTTTGTGGTTACCTCGGATCCTGCGGATTTTCAAAGCACGAGTTTGAATCACAAGCTCAACTTTTTGCCGCGGGATTTTCAAGTGGTCCCCTCGGAACTGGAGAAGCTTCCTCCCAACTCTTTGTGTTTCTATGGTGAGTAGGGCTGTTGGGGTTTTTGATTTTTTTGTTGTTGTATTTTATCATACTTTTAGACGACTTTGTTTGTCCGAAAGGAGGTAGGAACACCCAAGCTCTGAACCGTGTCATCAATTTTACTGCTCGTCACTCTCGGATCACCCTCCTGCTGGTGGTACACGGGTTGATCAAGGTGAGGAGCGTTTATTATCATAAATTAGCAGGCGTATAATTCTCCTATTTTTTTCCTAAAAACAGACCAATCTGTTCAACGAAATCAGTACTGCGCCCCTGATTCTCTTCACTTACTCCAACAACTCTTGGCAATATTTGAAGAAGCTAGCTCCCGACCAGGGGTGTTCATACTTTCTGCCGGGGTTTGAAGCAGTGAGGAGGAGGGGAGGTCACCCCGCCTACCCCCTGGGTCTGGTGGATTGGACCAGGCGGTTGATGATTGCTGACCTGTGTCCTCTTCTCCAAGGGGGTCACACTCAGATGTTCAAGGCGGGGGTGTATACAAAAAAAAAAATTTAAAAAAATGTAAACTCGGGGAGGCACGAGCCTTGAGCATCAAACTATTTTTTATACACCCTGTGTATCAGAGTGACACAACCTACGTCATCCACCCGATTGAGGAGACCTGTCCTACGACTGTGGGTGTGGTTGGAGGGGAGGGGGGGCAGGGGTCGGACGCAGCCTTCCAAGCACATCTCCTGGAGGAGTTGCAAGACTTCCCTTGGGGCAAGAAGGCTGCCCGTCTTTTAAACTATTTGCGGCTCAAAGAGGTGATCGGACCGGATACGGACCACTTGGACGGAATACCCTTGATAGACGTCCTACGCTACGTTTCAACCTCTGATCCTCCTCCCTCCGGTCCTGGACAGGTAGCCAGACGACGTCGGCCGCAACAAGAAAAAATTTTGCGAGTCTTGAGAAAACTCAAGCTCGTCAGGGGACTTCAGATACCGGCAGCCTACCTACCCAACAAATCGGCAGCGGCTGTGTTCTGGAAGGGGGGATAACATGTCTTTTGACAGTCCAGCGGTCAATCCGGTGCTGGGTAAGTTGAAAAAAAAAACTAAATAATAAACAAAAAAAATAACAAAAGGTCTCAGCTAGCCAAGAGTGCTATTTAAACATCACTTTTTACCTTTTTTACGCAAATTTTGCCTAGAGGTTTTGGCTCTTTTTAATAGAAATTACGTAATAATATTATACAAAAGTCACATCCCTGACTAGGTATGGTAGTCTCTCTGAATCTATTCTCCGCTTGGAGTAGAGGTGCCGGGCACGCTTTATGCACCAGCTTTTTTCTTTTTTTTTTTCAGAAACAAATGAGGATGGCACAACAACAGCTCCAGCAACCCCGACTCCCTCTGAGCTCGCGTTGGGAACCTCCCCAGTATGTCGGGCAAGTAGTTTTGGCTAGCTTCAGTTTTGAGTTGCTTCCCAACACCCTCACCACGGTTCGGACATCATACACATCTCGACTTAGACCAGAAACCTTTGGATTGGTGGTCCCCCGTCCGGAATTATCAGCCTTGGGTGTGGACTTAAAGGTTATGTTGTTACCTATTAATCAAACGTGTGGAACTGTAGACCTGATCCTAGATTGTCGGAGAACTCATCCTGTTCGGATTTGTATTGGCCAACCCTTGGCCCAGGTGGTTGTTGTGCCATCATGTGTGATGAGCACTGATATTGGGACCTGCACAGATCTAGACTAAATCCTTGCCCTGTTTCAGATTTTTAAAAGAATAAATGAGCTCAGACGCCTTCAGGGGGGCTTAGTTTTTTTTTGTTCTTTTTTCTTTAAAAAATTTTTTTTAAAAATTTTAAAAACATGGGGTATGGGAGATAACTTTTTAAAACCTACCTGGACTCTACCTATGATAGCCCTGGTAGAACCCAGGGGACCCAGGTTCGAACTGGTTCATCAACCAACCCTCAAGCTGGAGAACATCGAAGGCCTGGGAGCCTGGTCTTATTACAGTCTGCTCGACGCCAACGGTGTCAGAATACCGTGTGGTCCTCCCTCTCGATTGTGGGTAGAGTTGGTTAACATGTTTTAACTGTTCCAGATTCAGGATGGCCGTTGTTTTAGACTATGATAATACAAGTGCTGCTGCACGCCGACTGGCCTGTCAGATCCTGGTTGATTTTACACGCGAGTGCAGCCTGTATCAAAGAGAACTCATGATCCTAGGTGGGAAGGTCGGGGTGGTGGAGAGCGAGAAGCAGGTGTCATCAGCTTTATCATTGAGAAGGGGAAAAAAATGTATCCCAAATTTTTTTTAAAATAGTTCTTTTTTTATTTCAGACCATTTACTTAAAAAAAAAAACCAAAACAAAAATCCAAAAAAAATGGCTCGGCGCGTTGGTTTTGAAGGGAACATCGGCGCAGGGAAAACCAGTTTGATAAAGTTGGTAACAGCCCAAGCGCCCGAGCGGTTTCGCTTTTATCCCGAACCTTTGGACGAGTGGGAGGCTTTGGGCAATGTTTTGGAGGGGTTCTATGCTGGTGAACCTGGGTCCGGGTTCCTAGCTCAAACATTGATAAGTCAGACTTTGTTGCGCCGAGATATCCCACGCACCCGATGTCGGCGGGAGATAGGCTTGTACGAACGCAGTCTGATGAGTGCCCGTCAGTGTTTCATTCCTGCAATGCTGGTTCAATCTCAACTTCGACCTGTGGAAGCGGCTATTTTGGTGGGTATGAAGGGGGGTGATGGATGACTTTGAACACCTTGGCAATTCCTCTCTGTTTTTTAGAATTGTGGGACCAGTTTTCACCTCTCCATGTGGCCTCATCTAAACCCTCAGAGGATTGTCTATGTTGAGTGCGATCCGGAGACGGCCTACAACAGAGTTCTGGAACGGGGTGGGGTAGAGGGGGGACGCGTGACTCTGGGTTACCTGGAGAGGCTTCATGAGTTTCATGACGAGTGGTTGGGGCGGGGAAACCCCCGGGTTATCAGGGTAAACACATCCTCCGTAGAGGAGGCTGACATGGTCAGACTGGCCAAAGATTTAGCCGACATGCTGCTTCTCCCACCTCCCCTACCCCCCCGTTCTCAGATTTTCCGAGTGGACGAATAACTGCTCCCCCAGGATTTGTTCCCTCCTTTCAGGCAAGACAAATTAATAAAAGGGGGGTTGGGATGGGAATTTTTATTGTTTCTTCTTTAGAACCCTTACCAAGTTTTGGGAGAGTTTTGGGAATACTTGAGTGGAGCCAGAGATCTTCTCAGCGCTCATCCGGACACTCTAACGCTGGTTCTCACCACATCATGGCACAGGTTGTTGGGCTTATGAAAGACTTTTTAGATCCAACATAAATAACACTCATGCCCTGCACACTTATTCGCGTATATTCTGTTGTTTAGTGCTGCTGAGTGGGGAGCGGGTTGGGTTCGAGCTCCTGAAGGCTGGAATGCCGTAAGAAATCTCCTTCACGAGAGTTTCCCAACACGTGACGAGATATGGGTAGGAGACCGAGTTCCTGAGACGGTTTGGGAGACTGTTGATGAGGGGGTGAGCTTTAACTGGCCAGAAACCCGTCAACAATTGAACACCCGATCTATTCTCCGCTTGGAGTAGAGGTGCCGGGCAAGGGTGTGTGCATTGGCGGGAGAACTACGCCTCCTTCATCTTACCTGTTCCCAGAATACGGTTTAGGTAATAGGAACACAACGATCAATATCGTGTTTTTATTTTTTTATTTTTTGTGTTAAGGGTTACAACCAAACCTAGTGAGGAGGTTGACGCCACCCTGCCGACCTCCTTGGTTTCCTTGGCGAGGGATCCTCGCCTTGTGCTTCGTGAAATTCTATGCTGGGAGGACAAAAATGCTTACACCGAACACGTCAAGGGTGAGGATTCGCTATATTTTTGTGGTTTGGTTTACTTTCTCACCTATTTTTTCCTTTATAGGCGTTCCTGGCTCTCTGCGTTGTCAAGAGAAGAGAACCTGTCGAAGTCAGCGGCTCCAGCCATCTCGATATTTCTGTCTTTCTATCGCAAATATGGATTCACTCGTCTGGGGGGATCCTGGTCCTCTCATTTCGACCGCCTTTCCGCCTCATATTCTAACTCAGATATTAAGTTATATACCCCCTGAGGACCGGATCCGGAGTTTGCTAAACCTTATCCGTCTGTGTGGACAAACCAGACGGGTCAATATACGGTGGGTTTTTAATAATTTTATTTATTGTACTTGATTTTTTTTTCACGCCTTTTTATACTCCTTTTTTAGTGATCTTTTGGTTGAACTCTCGCAGTCTGATATTATGCTGTTCTACGGATGGATGGCTCAGAAAGCCAACCACCTGTTGGCTGGTCGGCAAATTAAAGTGGGTGAACAAACTCCTCGCTTCCCTCCGATATTATTCTTCCGTCCCAACAAGCAGGTTAATGCATCCCCTGGGATTTACTTTACCTATGATCCCGCCTTTGACTTCACTCTGCTGGATCTCAAGTACTGCTTTGCACCGGTGCTGGAGTATATCCGATGTCTGGTGGTAGGTTGTCCAACAATGGATGTGTCTTTTGAAGACTTTCTGAATTCCTGGCAGGAAGGCAGGGGTCATCCAACTCATGTGATCACTCCTCCGGAGGAGATGTGGCGTGTCTGTTCCAGCGATTCTGCCGTTTTCACACCTGGACTAGATTTCTTTTGTACTTTTGAATGTAGGCTTTGTCAACCCTGGTCTCTGGCCTTGCATTGAGTTCAACTTTTTTTTTATTATTTCAGGTGGGTTACAAAAAAATGGCAGAATTTCTAGAACCGATGGCTGGTGATGTTCGTCCATTTCGAGTATTTGTTATCAAAGTTGTAGCCTGCATCAATTCCCTCTGTCCTCACTGTGTGGGGGGTCAATCCTCAAGTTGTTGTAACCGGTGAGTTTTATTTATTACCTCTGTATGTTTAAATTTGTTATTGTTTTTTTACTGTTAGATGTCTGCTGGAGCGGTTGGTGATGGTTGAGAATGTGGATCGGAATGAGATTTTAGCTCAATCTTACGCTAAAATGGTTCACTTGATGGAGTACCAAAGAGGGTTCTTTCTCACTGCCGGAGTTGTGCCGGCCGACTGCTACAACAGAGTAGTTTCCCTGAATCCTGAGCGTTTAGAGTTTTTGTTAACTACCTGTCGGGAGATGTTTGGCGGAGGGATGGTAGAGTACTTGGGACCGGAGGCCTCTGGACTCGAGAAGCGAGAAGCCACTCTCTCCAGACTAGCCTACATCCAAGATGTGCAGAGACACTGTCCTTCTGCCAATTTCTATGGGGTCTTGTTGACCTCGGACATTCTTTAGGGCACAAAATGTTTTTTTTACCCTAAAACCAAACAAATCAAAAAAATCAACTTCTTTGTTTCAGATATGGATTCAATTTTCCGTTTGGAACGGAATCGGGAAGGATGTTCCTGGGCTGGGCGCGGGGGAACCCGCCCTTTCGCTGTTCAACCTTGTCCTGTTGATCCTCTATTGCGTGCTTACCTCCCTGAATGGGTTGTGGGTTTTCTCTCCGATCTGTGGAAACGGGTTTGAATACGTTTTTTTTTCTCACACAAATGTTTAATAATAGCACGAACCGTTCAAAAGTTTTTTTTATTTTGGTTTAGGATCGGAGTGTTGCGTTGATAGGAAGTTTTCCTGCCTATGGACGGGGACTTGTTAAATCCTTTAATAAAATCGAGATAGTCATGAGTGACGAGGTTTTCACTCTGTTTTTTGAGGTGAACAAATAGAAAAACATTATGAACGGAGATGAGATTTTTTCAAATTCTATGTTTTTTTTCTTATTAGTATCTCAAGCGGCATAACGCATTCAAGATGAAGGATGCGCCAGAGTTTGCTTTGTTGGGGTTGTATGACGTATTCCATCAGTTCCCACTCATGAGTGGAAAGCGACAGTCCTTCCGTAACTTTGGGCAAGAGTCGTCCAAGAGTGTTCTAGCTGAAACTGTCTACCTCCTAGAACCGATGGACATCTCCTCTCCACCTATCCGAACAGAGATTTCTGTTATCTCCAACCTGATCTGGTCCCGACTCGAACCTGGGCACGAGCAGAAGACGTGTGTTATGCATCAGTTGGGTGCCCGGACGCCTAACCTAGTCAGGTATATATATACTTTTTTTAAAAGAATGGGGAATCTATTTTATGAGATGTTATTTATTAGACCTAAGACTCTTGGTTGTCGCGAATCTTTTCATACTTCGGGCTATCCCCGGACCCGGGGTCCAGCGTTTGCTATGAGTCTACTTTGCAAAGCACAACATTCTCAACATCAGGTACGGATGAAAAAAAAAAAAAAAAAAAAAAAAAAAAAGTTAATCATAAGCTTGTTTTTTGTTTTTTTTTTATCTTTTTTTAATTCCTAGGTTGCTATTTACTCTTTTGAATACTATGGTCTGGCTTCGAGTGGGTCTGTCTTCAACGCGTGAGTGCTTGATATTTTTTTTCTTTTCTAAATAAAAAATAAATTCCCTTGTAGTTTTGCTGTTTTTAGTCTTCCTGCCTTGGGGACTACTCTTAACGAAGACGTTTGGAGTGGGAGGACGGTCATTGACGCCACTGCCGTGGACTTTTCAACAGTTTCTTCCACCCAGAATGGTTCCGAACTCGTGGGGATTTCTTCTTTAAACAAAAAATTCAAAAAATGATTACTAACATCCGCCTTCAATTTTGGTACGTTTTTTTATTTCAGATGATTTGTGTTTCTAGGCAAAGTCTACTTTTTTGGTTGGAAAATGAGGGTGGGGGTCAACTTTTGGTTGAACCAGGTCGAGATGATTTGTGGGGCTGTCGTTTCTTTAAACGAGTGTCTCGTCACCTGAGCAGTGTGGCCTGTCATCTGAAGTCTCAGCTTCCGGGTCAACATCTGGTACCTTTACATCAGTGGATTAAAACCTGTCTTTTCCGTGTAAATGGACTGTCCTTCAAAGAGGACAATTTAACAGCGGTCTTGGACAGGTTGGCGATTGGGGCACGGGTTTCGCTCCGTTTGGTGAATGCTGACAAGTGCAAACTAGGATGTATAGGAGACAAGGTGAACAGCGTGCATCTAAAGTGTACTTTTATAACCTCTTGGGCTTACTACAACCCTACGTCCAAACCTTGTATCTATGTGTCTATTACTGGGACGGCTAAATCGTTTCATGTCCTACGACCTGCTGAGTTCCTAGAGAGATTTAATGTCGTCCACTCCGACCTACATTCGTGGGAATGTCCTGAGAGATTTCAAGCGAGGCTAGAGCTCATGTACCCGCAGCTGAAGTTCGAGGATCAACCTCTGATGGAGATTGTCCGGACCAGAGCCTTTGAATCCAATCGAGATTTCCGACTCCAGTTCTTTTTTACTTTGGAATACGTAAGTGCCCAGAGTCTGAGGGAGTTTACAGGGTTGCTGTGTGCTGGGGCATGGGGTGGGGCTAGCATTCAGTCTTGTCGTGGAGTACTAGTTCAGATGGGTCCCTCGGGTCCCCAGTTTCTATATCTATCAGAGAGTGCGATCGAGTTATCTAAATTCAAAAGGAGTGCTGGTGCACAATTGCACATCCCTCCAGAGAATTTCTGTACGGGACGCGGGAGAAGACCTGCTGGAGAAGATGCAGGGTCTCCGAGCACCTGTCCTTGCGAAAGTGGTGATATCCTTTTTCGGAATCTACCACCAAAACAGTTGGCCCAACCTGTGGGTCAGGATGAGGCCCCCGCTGATATCATCTCCAATTTACGTTTATTGGGGCTGTGGACTCAGGATGTCGAACGAGATCTGGACCTCTGCACACGGTTGAGTTGTGTGTTCTTTGATGTTGAAAGGTAAAAGTTTTTGTGTATTTTTTACTATTCTTAAGTCTAACTGTACTTTTGAGTCAGTCTCTCTGTCCCTGTTTCCCCTCTTCCTGGAGTGGGGCCCTTGGCTCCTAGTTTACAGTTGGCCTGTGATGTCACTGACGGATTTGAGGACAGCAGCATTATGTATGGAGTCCAACTCCCCTTCCTAATCGGTGAGTTTATTTTTTTACAGATTTGAAACAGCAACAAAAAATATATGACAATTTTTTAGGTTACGCCTCTGCTCTGGATTTAGACTGGTTGGAGACCGTTGCTCTGGAGACTCTGGGATTTAAGTTGGTTTTGGAGTTAACGGGTAAAGCCTTGCGGCGTGTCTCCAATGTATTTGTTTCCAAGCTTGTTCGGAAATCTTCTCCCGCTGCTAGGCAGTTGTTTGCTACGCGCCTGCAAGATCAGTATGATTCATCGGCACAGATTAGAGATCGGGTTAAAACCGTGGGTATTGCTAGGGAAGTCACAACTGGTGACCCTGTTAACAATCGGGATATTTTACTTATGACAGTAAAATTTTTAAATCAACTACGCACGTATGTCTTGAGAGTTTGTCTCATCAAGAGTTTTTTACTGCATAATATTTGCGCCCGGGTGAAGGCAGCTCGTGAGCTTGTGTCGGCTGGACCAAGATTTCCACGGCGTAACTCTCGGTGTATACTACACAACTTAGACCGCGGACTACAGCGCCTGAAGGAGGAAGTCTTCCTGTTGAGGTATAACTAATGTATTTAGTTTTTTTTTTGTTTTTTGTTCGTTTTTTGTTTTAAACCACCTATTTATTTTTATCATTTTTAGTTTTAACGGATCCAGATACGATTTACCAATCCTCCTCGCGTTTATTTACCGGTATACCTTGGATCGCAAGCATGGGTGTAGCGTGAAGACCTTTCGACGTGGAACTATCATTAATTCCCTTAACATCACCTGGACTGGTAATGATAAAGCCAAATCTAAGGTTTATCTAACCTGTAGGGATGTCAGGCAGTTGGTTGAGCCTACCATATCTTTGGACGGATTGGGGAAGCGTTATGGATTAGATGGGGAGGGGGGGAAGGGTTTATTCCCTCACTCCTCAAACGCCTGTCTCTGGACTCTTCAAAATACATCAGCACTACCTGACGAGATGTCTCCGGAGTGGAGGAATGATTTGTCCGGAGTACGTCCGTCAATAGAGGATATTCGACGTTCCCTCAGAGAGTTTGAAGAGCGTGGTTATGGATCGCGCTATGAATACTTGTTGTGTTATTTACAGGTAACCTCTCGAGATGTTTTTTAAAATATCCATTCTAAAAACTAATGATTTTGTGTTTCTTTGGGGATCAGAAGGACGTCTCTGTTCTGAATTTTGTCTTTTGGCGTCTTTGGGCGGAGTGGCGTGAGAGGGGAATTAACTTGATCCTCTCTCGATTCTTTACTGTTTCAAAGGTATAAAAAAATAATGAATAAAAATTTATTTTTATTTTTTTATTGTAAGCGGATAAAAAAACCTTTTTTTATAGGCTGGGTTCTATTTTTTTTACACCTTTTCTCATTTGAACAGCGTTGAGCATATAGGTAGGAGAAATAAAAAATACATCTAAAGAACACGGGACGGATATCTTGGTGGTAATTTTTTTTATATTTCAGCCCCAATGGCGATGAACAAGGGTATGTTAGATTCTATCATAAACCGAGCAGTGTTGGGTGGTTACACAGCTGGTAGGATAAACCTATCTTTTTCAATTTTTATTTTTATTTTTTTATTTTTTTATCATCTATTCAGCACATGTCAGGGGCAAAATTGGCGGAGAGAACAACACTGACTACCGGATTAATCAACATCTGAATGGGCAGACTCCTCCTTCCCATCCCTTCTGGAGAAATTACACCGTGCTGCGGGAGTCTTTCCCTTTGGAGTTTGAACAACCAGGTTGAATAAATAAAATATATCTGAAAAACGGGTCTAGATAAAAATTGTTACCTTATTTTTTAGTTAAACAGGTTCGTGTGTATGACATTGTCAGTCAGTATGCTACTGCAGCTTCCGAACCATTACCAGTAGGTAGGGGGTGGTTTAGATTTTATTTTGTATTTATTTTACCAATACACGTTTATCTTTCATATCCTTGTAGGTCCTGCTGTTGGGTATCAAGCTTTTATAAAGGGTAGGACGCCTAGATTGTCTCCTGATAATCTTGTCGATCTTGGCTCCTATTGTCGGAGGCTGCAAAATTCGCCGTCCAGTGAGGTTGTCTTTAAAAAGATTCATTCACGAGAGAGAGTGTTTCTTTCAGAACACTATAAAGTTCGCGGGTGAGTGTGTCTGTTTATAAAAATATATAAAAAAAAACAACCTGTCTTTTCTTTGGTTTAGGTTTTTCCGTCGTGTTCTCTTGGATCATCCTGGGTGTTCAGTTGAACGGGTGGCGTCCGCAACTCACGCAGGTTTCTTCGTCTTTCATAAAACACATAATAAAATAATAAAACAAATATTTATCTATCTTTTACATGTTTATAGGAGGACAGTTACGTCTTGGGTTCTATGAGTTTGATGGGGCACTTCGCATTTCCACTGCAGATGGTACACCGGTTCTTCATTTGGTGAATTACCACTCAAACTTTTGTCATGGGTGTGAAACGGGATGTCCCAATCAGGTGGAACGATTTTCCCATAAGGTTGGAGCGAGTCGGGCGACAGACTTAAGAATACAACAATTTTTGATCGCCTTGTCTCTGGTGTTGAAGATCGAGATAGTTTATTCTGTGGTCACTGACTGTCCTTCTCATGTTGTAAAACTGCCCAAGGATTCTCAAGATCGAATTCTTGGTGAACCGCGTATCATATCATATTCAGGCCTGGATACTTGTTTAATATTTATCACATTTTGTATTTTTTAAATACTTTAACCTTTTTTTATGTATTTTTACAAGTAAGACATGATCAACAAAAATATCCATCTATCGCATACTTTCCTTTTGATACAAATAGAGCATTCTACTTTTTTAGAAAATGTAGAACCGGGGGTTGTTGGTGTGAACATCAGTCTCAACTAATCATACTGCAAGGTTGGATATTTTATACTTTTAAACCAAAAAAAAATCAATATTTCAGTAAAAAACTCGTTGTAAGAAAAAAATTTGCTGTAATTTTATCTTATTTTTTAGAGTTGAAATAGTCTTGTGAATGTCTGGTGAAGTGTTGAATGGAGGGCTGGAGGGATATGTAGTTGTTAAGGCATTTATTTAAAAAAATTTAAAAGTGGAATGAGGACCGAGCTGTGTTAACGAATCTGCACAAGAGTTTTTTTAAATGAATGCGTGAATTGTAGGATCTCAAGATTGCGCAGAATGCTCGATCTGAGCACATGGGTGTCTGTATTCAAAGGTGTGATCGTATACCAAAGTCAATGACTGATGTCCCAACCTTGACTGCAGATAAGGGTGGTGTTGGCATCATTGGGACAAATGCTTTTATGGGCATACATGTAGTACATACCAGTTACTTGAGGTTAGGGTTTCTAAGAAAACAGTAGATTTTTTTGTTTGAACTTACTAAAATTATCCCCCATTAGTTTTGAATCAATACTGAACCAGTTTTGTGCGAACTTGCACAGTCATTAATCAAATTCATTTTTTTGATTGGAAACCCTGTTTGAGATATCTTCACAAATCCTTTGGGTTTGATGGTGACCTCTTCATCTTGCATGGTGTGTTCTTTCTTCATAGACCCTATCTCAGAGCTCAAATCAGTCATTTCTTGGAACTGCGAAGGGAGCTCAAGCTGCAAAACACCTTGGTGTCCATGGCGAAAGCCAACTTTTTAAAGTTGCTTTTGAATGGAGTGTATGGGTACTGTTTAGCGAGAATAAACAGTCCCTCCTCTCCGTTTAGTTGTGAGATTAAGCTCGGGTTAAAAAGGGTACGCCAGATGCTTGAAAGACATCCTGAAAACATTCTAAGAATCAACAAGATATCCTCTTCGTATGCTGTTGTAACTCGTCGGAGCTATGACTCTGAGAGTTGTGTCAGCTCTCCGTTGATTGGAGTTGGCGCTACAATTCTGGGAACCTCCAAGGTGATCTTGCTGGAGAGTATGATGTTCTTGTTACGCTACCTCGATCCTCGGATGGCCGAGCTAGTGTATTGTGATACGGATTCTGTATTTTTGAGTCTTGCCCATGACACTCTGGAAGAAAACGTTCCTTTTGAATTGCGTGAAGAATTTTTGGCTCAGCTTGGAAGGTACGTGGATAGTCCCACTAAACTCAGTGGATACTTGCTTTTGGAAAATGTCTGTCTGGGGTGTACAATTTTCGGGGAGAAAATGTACACTCTCTTGGGTGAATCTGATTGTTTGATCAAAACAAGGATGAAAGGTGTCCAGAAATCAAACCTAAGCAGTTTTACTCTGGAGGAGGGGATGCAACTCCAATCCAATGGGGTGTCTCTGGTTTCTAGTGTGAACACGATGAAGCGGGTAAATGATGGTACCATATCTTTAGTGGCAGAACGGAAGCGTTTTAAACTTGCGCTCCGACCAAGAAAGCGATGCTTCAAGTCTAGTGGACAGCACAGTCTTCCTTGGTGTTAGGCTCTTTTTATATTGTGAGTGTATTGTGCATATTTTTGTGTGATTATTTCAGAATGAGTATAATGTCAAGTACTGATACTTTGATGGTCCAAGCACCTCAGGACAGCGAGCTAGCTGGGTTCATCCGGTCGCTGGGTCGTGATCCAAATGGTATCTGCCTTGGGACCTTGGAACACTTGATAATTAAATATATCAGTTACTTTCGCTTAAGGGATGCCACCAATCCTTCTATGATTTGGTCGAATGTACGGTTGACAAATAGTTTGTCTTCAAATCGGGTGTTTCATGCCACACAATTACGGGGCATCTTGTGTGGTCTTGTGACTGCCTGCAATGGGTCTCGGATCCACAGAGTTACAGGGAGCTCATCAATCTTTACAGACTGGATGCAGGCTGGGAATACATTCTTTATAAGTGAAGCCTTACGAGCGATATTGATGCGAGATTATTTACCGGTGGGTTCTAAGTCGGTGTTCACACTAGAGGAAATCAAAGGTACCAAACAAAATATTTTTTTCAAAAAAAAACGTTTAAAATCTTACATAGATCTTTAAAATTCTCAAATTTTTTTAGCTTATATTTCGGGATACCTCATGCGTCGGTCTCAGGATTTAACATATCACAATAACAAGGTGGGTGTGATGCAACTGGATATTAACTAAATAAAAATTCGTTGAGCAGAGTTAAAAAACTATAATTTTTTAATTTTTACAATTACTTTCGCATCTTTGTTATCATTTCTCATTGAACAGTTTGTCATTAATTATCTTTTTTTTAAACAGGATGCTTTTGTTGTACAAGGAGAAGAGTTGGGAGGGGTATTGGGTGTGAACAGTTTTTATCGAAGGTAGAGTTGTCATCTGAGATTTAGATTGATAAAGAAAATCTTACCATGAGGTATCTTCAGGGTTTTAATTATATAGTTCACCTTATATCTCTCTCAAAGAGAGGGGAGAAAAGAATTTAATCTATACTTTAGCTGGAGCATCGTTTTTTTTTCGTTTTTCTCAGTTCTGGGTAGAAATCTCAGCTTGGTTTTGTCAGTTTTTTTAAAAAT